>NW_019943521.1:245814-267351 GCF_002910315.2 Salvelinus sp. IW2-2015
TGTAGTTCTGTGTGTACTAACTCACCCACTGTAGTTCTGTGTGTACTAACTCACCCACTGTAGATATGTGTGTACTAACTCACCACTGTAGTTCTGTGTGTACTAACTCACCCACTGTAGTTATGTGTGTACTAACTCACCCACTGTAGTTATGTGTGTACTAACTCACCCACCGTAGTTCTGTGTGTACTAACTCACCGACTGTAGTTCTGTGTGTACTAACTCACCTACTGTAGATCTGTGTGTACTAACTCACCCACTGTAGTTCTGTGTGTACTAACTCACCCACTTAGTTCTGTGTGTACTAACTCACCCACTGTAGTTCTGTGTGTACTAACTCACCCACTGTAGTTCTGTGTGTGACCAGTAGGTGGTGCATGTTCTGCAGCTCTCTCTCCAAGCTGAAGTTCTTGAATATGAAGAAGGCCACACCTCTATGGGCCCTGGCTGCAGCCATCAGCTGGATCAGAGCTGGGAGGGGAAAATCAACCAATCAGATCACAGAGTCATTGTCAGTTTTAGACAGAGAGCTATGTAGACCCATATAGCAGGCCTGTGGTACTGCATATCTAATGGGTACCTTTAAGTTAAGGGTCGAGGGTTAGGGGTTAACAGTTAGGAGTACCTTTAAGTTAAGGGTCGAGGGTTAGGGGTTAACAGTTAGTGGTACCTTTAAGTAAGGGGTTAACAGTTAGTGGTACCTTTAAGTTAAGGGGTTAACAGTTAGGGGTACCTTTGAGTAAGGGGTTTACAGTTAGGGGTACCTTTGAGTTAAGGGGTTAACAGTTAGGGGTACCTTTGAGTAAGGGGTTAACAGTTAGGGGTACCTTTGAGTAAGGGGTTAACAGTTAGGGGTACCTTTGAGTANGGTACCTTTGAGTAAGGGGTTAACAGTTAGGGGTACCTTTGAGTAAGGGGTTAACAGTTAGGGGTACCTTTAAGTAAGGGGTTAACAGTTAGGGCTACCTTTGAGTAAGGGGTTAACAGTTAGGGGTACCTTTAAGTTTGGGGTCTCCATTGAAGGCTCCGCAGCCCCAGTTGCCCGTGGCGATGTCAGGAAGGAAGTCTGGGTAAGTGTTGTCATCTGCCTTAAAGCCACAATACGCCTGAGGGAGGATATTACAGGAGACCACCGACATCAGATTCTACTAATCAGCTGTAATCTGGCCCCTACAGGAGAGGAGGGTTGTCTCTCACCTTGTTGAGTTCCCTGGTGACCTGTTTCATGTTGTACTGTTCTCTCTGGTGTCTGAAGTGGAGAGCATCCATGGCCACAATCTGCCTGTGTAGCCTCTGCCACTCATCCCTGCAAACACAGGCAGAGCAATCAGGGACTTTAGTGTGAGTGTGTGTGTGTGAGTGTGTGTGTGTGAGTGTGTGTGAGTGTGTGTGTGTGAGTGTGTGTGAGTGAGTGTATGTGTTCACCTCTCAAAGCCGTCTCTGTGAGGCCCTACCCACTTAAAAGTGTCGCTGTAGCCACTGTACTGACTGAACTGTTGAGAACCTACAGAGAGAGAGAGAGAGAGAGATGTGTATGGTGGAAATTACAAGATTATGTTATGATGCTATTATTGTATCAAATGGTTGTTTTATGCAACAGAATAAGGGGTTGTTAGAATGCTCAACTGAGTATGTTCTACTGAGGATGGGCCTCTGGGAGATAACACTGTCAGGAGATTTACAATGTCTTTTGGGTGATGAAACCTAAAGAGACCGAATTCCAGAGCATGAGTTAATGTTTCTGTTCTATATGGTACCAGGGAGAGAGAACTGATTCTACAGCAGATACTGTCTGCTGTGAATGATACGTATCTTTCATTCAAATCTTAACCTTGTGACCCATACTATACATCTGTTATTCGTCATGTAGGTTGAAAGGGGTGTATCTTGGCTATAAAATACCTTTGTACTTTTGTCTCGGGGCTCTCAACGAATCATCTGAGGCTGATTCGTCGACCAGCCATCATTATTGTAGAGCGCTCAATCGATTCACTTTATATGTGTGTGTTGTATTGACCTGCTCCCTTATTAATAAGTGAATAAAGATTTAGTTTAAGTATAACTCTGACTTGTGTGATAAGTTTGTCTCTCCTCATTTGATAGCAAAGAAATGAACCACCACATGTGACAGAGAGAAGATGTGATGTAGGGAGAAGGGGACAGATATAAAAGGTGGTAGGTATGGTGGTGGGCAGCTAACCTTGTCCCATTCAAACTCCTATTTTCCCTAACCCCTAACCCTAACCCTAACCCTTACCCTAACCCTAACCCTAACCCCAACCCTAACCCTAACCCTAACCTTAACTCTAAACCTAACCTTAACCCTAAACCTAACCCTAGCTCCTAACCCTAAACCTAACCCTAACCCGTACTCTTACCCTTACCCTAACCTTAACTCTAAACCTAACCCAAAATCCTAACCCTGACACCGTACCCAAACTGGTCGCGCCATCGTGCGCCATCGTGCGCAAGTAGATTTTGTCCCCCCACACCAAACACGATCATGACACGCTGGTTGAAATATCAAAACAAACTCTGAATCAATTATATTAATTTGGGGACAGGTCGAAAAGCATTAAACATTTATGGCAATTTAGCTAGCTAGCTTGCAGTTGCTAGCTAATTTGTCCTATTTAGCTAGCTTGCTGTTTCTAGCCAATTTGTCCTGGGATATAAACGTTAATATGTTATTTTGCCTGAAATGCACAAGGTCCTCTACTCCGACAATGAATCCACACATAAAACAGTCAACCAAATAATTTCTTGTCATCTCTCCTCCTTCCACGCTTTTTCTTCTTTGGACTTTACATGGCGATTGGCAATACTATTACCATGATGACGACCTACCTCAGTTCGTTTTTCAGTCAGCCGCGTGGGTATAACCAATGAGGAGATGGCACGTGGGTATCTGCTTCCATTAACCAATTTAGAGATGGGAGAGGCAGGACTTGCAACATGTTCTGCGCCACAAATAGAAGTAACTTCTATTTTAGCGCCTGGCAACGCAGACGCTCGTTGGCGCGTGCAAGCATTGTGGGTGCAATGATTGAATAACATGTATGTGTACATTTATTTTGCACGCGACGCGAGCAGTGTGGTCAGCATGTAACCCTAAAACTAACCCTCGCTCCTAACCCTTAACATAATTCTAACCCTAACAATAATTCTAACCTTAACACTAAACCCTCTAGAAATAGCATTTGACCTCGTGGGGACAAACAAAATGTCCCCCAGTTGGTAAAATGTTTGTTTCTTTACTATTCTCTCACCACACCAGCACCAGCACCACACACACAACACACACACACACACACACACACACACACACACACACACACACACACACACACACACACACACACACACACACACACACACACACACACACACACACACACACACACACACACACACACACACACACACACACACACACACACACACACACACCACACACTGTGATGAAGAGACACTCATTGTCTCCTAGTTCTCAGTGAAGAGTCGAGATATGATGGTTCAGGGTTCATCAGGAACAGAATCCTCCTGAACCAGACCTGAGCCCAACACTCCACCTCCTATCATGTTACAGGCAAAGTCCACCTGCAACACACACACACACACACACACTTAGCATTACACAGTCACAAATTCACAAACACACACTTATACAGTGTTACACACACAAGCCAGTAGATGTCACCAACCTGTAACATCCCTGCTCCCTGTTCCTCTATGAAGCCTACTGAGGAGACGTGGAGTTTAGGAACAGTCTCCCTACAAACTGACACACAGAGAAAGTGTGTTTGTGTCTGTGTTTGTCTGTGTGTTTATTTGTCTGTGTGTTTGTCTGTGGTGTTTGTGTGTCTGTGTGTGTCTGGTGTGTGTGTGTGAGTGGTGTCTGTGTGTGTGTACCTCCCCCAGTTGGGCATGTCTCTGATGTAGCGCCTCTCAAAGGTCACCAACCCACAGGGCCTGGTCGCTGCTCATGGCAACAACAAGGTCAAGTTCAGACAGGTAAATCTGGGTTCCCACAGCAACTATTATCAGAGGGTATTCCTCATCAACACTCATCAGACTGTCTTAAATAGGTTCCTGTAACCTACATAATACACTCATTCTGTACCCTACAGTACACTACACTACTTATATTCCAGTCTATAAGTGACTATATGTGTGTGGTAGTAACGTACCTGGGTCTGTGACAGTGTGGAAGTAATGAAGGAGGGCTCTCAGCTTCTCTCTCTTCCTCTCAGACCACTTTTCAAACAGACTGACAACACAGAGAAGATAGAGTGGTCACATGTTATCATCTGTTGAAGTTGGAATACTTTGTTTGTTTGTGTGTGTGGTCCTCAGTGGAGTTTGTTGTGTGTTTCTGACCTGTTAAAGTGATGGTGGGTAGTTAGGTACTCTGCTCTGGGGTTGGGGGAGTTGCGGTGGGGGAAGGTGCAGTAGAAGGCGTTGGCCAGCAGACAAGCTATCTGACTCTGGGACAACGTGATGGACTGAGTCTGGTCCTTCTGGAGCAGAGGGATAGCCTACACACACCACACACACAACACACACACACACACACACACACACACACACACACACACACACACACACACACACACACACACACACACACAACACACACACACACACACACCACACACACCACACACACACACCACATGTAGGGTACATTACCTCTGTACCCTACATAGTACACTATCTCTCTACCATAGTACATCATTCAGTTTCTATTGTGTTACCTTCTTGATATAGTGAGGAGGCTGGAGGCCAGCTTTGCTATCTTAGGAAAAACAGATGTGTAGTATTTCTCTTCTTTGGTGATTTCTAGAGGAGAGGAAAGGAGAATATATGTAATCTACATAACACCATTAGAGAGAGATTCCTTCACAGTGAAGTGGTAACTGACCTGAACAAAGGTATGCAGGGCATCAAGGACCATTGAGCTTCACTTACTATTGGCGTTGTATTTCTTTATGGCTTTCTAAGTGGAGAGAAACATGTAGATCATAGTTAAACAGTACTGGTCAAACATGCTAACCCCTACCTTAACTGTTTCCCCAAACCCAGGTTAACATGAGGCATGTTAGGAAATGTTAGGATAATGGAGGTGTGTGTGTGTGTCGTACCTCTACGTCACCCACTGATGCAGTGGTCTTCTTGGCCAGACTCTCCAGCTGTTTAGAGACCACGTCCCACCGACTTCGCTCAGAGCTGGTTACCTGGGAAAGTCAATCAATCAACCAACCGACCAATCAACCAACTAACCATTCAACCAACTAACCAATCAATCAACTATTTACTCAACCAACTAACCACTCAACTAACCAACCTACTAACAAATCAATCATTATGCCAGCAAATCAATCAATCAGTTAACCAACCAACCAACCAACCAACCAACCAACCAACCATTCTATTGAACCAGTCAATCGACAAATAAAGTATCAATAAATCAATCAATGAACCCACCGATCCAGTCTTGATGATGCTTTCTGGTGAGCAGGGCATCTTAACAAAGTCACTGTGCCACACATGATGTCCAGACTGAGGTTTCAATGTCCTTTTATGGTGGAACTCATTCACCTGAATAGGGAGGTAGACAGAGACATGAATGATCTGTGAGAGACAGCAATGATTTCAACAATCCAGTTCCCTCTCAGTCGCTTTAGATGCAAGCTTTTTTATTAATCTGCACTGTTTAGTGCAGGTGAAATGCTTCAAGTTCCTTGGCATCAATCTGAAATGTCAATCTGAAATGGTCCACCCACACAGACAGTGTGGTGAAGAATGCGCTGTTCAGACATCTACCTCCTCCTCCTCATTCTCTCCATAATCACAAACAAAGAAAGACACCACAGTTATTCTGACCAGACAGAGCGATGCCAGAGAGTCTTACATCTATGAGAACGTTGTTAGTTCTGCTGAAGGACAGCGGCTCCAGCTCCATGTGACACTGAGGGACTTTCTTCAGCTCAGAGAGAGAGCAGCACGACCTCTTCTCCTCCTCATCCCTCACTCCTCTCGTTCCATCCCTCTCGCTTTCCCACCCTCTATCCCTCGATCTTTCCCTCGCCCCCTCCATCTCTCTTTCCCTTCCTCCATCCCTCTCTCTTTCCCTTCCTCCATTCCTCTCTCCTTTGCTCGCTCCATCCCTGTCGCTTTCCCTTCCTCGATCCCTCTCTCTTTCCCACCCTCTATCCCTACCTCTACCCCTCTTTTTCTCCCTTTCCTCATCCCTTTCTCTCTCACTGTCTCCATGCAGTGATTTGGCGACCAGAGTGTTGTCAACATCGACCAAGTTTCCAACAGGGAACTCGCTGCTTGGGCGGCGTTTGACCTCCTGACCCCTGTCCTTGTCCTCCATGGGGTCGTCTTGCTGCAGAGCAGCTTTCATCTGGGAGCTGTGGTTGTTATGACCTGCTATCCCCAGAGAGAGACAGAGAGACAGGAGGACACAGGAKGACAATTTGATGCTGTATTTGATAGCTGTAGGACCTTCAATAAGAATAAGTTGATGTTATTATAATCAATCCATCMAACTTTAATTGTCACCARAGGGAAATTTGGTTCRTGAGCAGCGGTAAYATGATAGAAATAGTTAATTCAATAGTTAAGAAAGGTAAGAGATTTTGTATTTAAATAAAGGGCTTCATTAACACAGGCAGCCCAATTCTGATCTTTTGCACAATTATTGGCAAACGATCTGATCTGATTGGTCAAAAGACAAATMATTGGGCAAAAGATCAGATTTGGGCCACCTGTATAMCTCGCAGATTTAGTATTTCCAACCCACCTGTWGTGGAGATCTTGGTCCATTCTCCTTTAAGGAGGTSTTCTACTTTCACTCTCAGCTCAGACACTGACTTATTCAYATCTCCAAAGTACTGAAGAGGACAGACAATGATGCTGGGCAAGTCTGAAGATACACTGGGACTTGAGAGAGATTGATAACTCTGGACAGAGAGAGAGAGAGATTTACATCACTGTAACTTCATATTCATATCATGTATAGGCCTAACAAGGCAGTATAGTCACCTGAAGGAAATGGATGTGATCCTCTGTGTGTGAGAGTTGCTCCAGCTCAGCATCTCTCCTCYTCAGCTCAACTATCTCCTGTTCCAGTTGCTCCAGTAGWCCTTCAGCTCGACTCACTTCAGCCTTCTCCTGGGCTCTGATCAGCTCCTTCACCTCAGAGCGCCTTTCCTCCATGGAGCGGATCAGCTCAGTAAAGATACTCTCACTGTCATCCACTGCTGCATTTGCAGAACGCTGTTAGGACAGAGAGAGAGCAAGAGAAAGAAAGAGAGAGGGAGATAGAATGAATAGAGAGAAGAGGACAAAATAGTGAAGGCTCCATGTTATCAGTCTATCCTCTCTGTAACTAGGAGCCCAGACAGCCTGTTCCTAGGGATGACCTAAGCCTTTTGGAGGCCCTAAGAGAGATTTGCCTGGGGGTCTCCCCACCTCGCGGGTAAAACAATTTAGTGGCCCCCCTCTTGACGGTAGAGAGAAAATGTTTCCTTTTTAAAGTACATTTCCTGCAATTCTACACATGTAGCCATGGTGTGGAGATACATTTTTGCAGTTTGAAGCTAATTTCCTGAAATTCTACACATTTTGACTTATACCATGAGAGTGAAAATCAGTGGGGGCCCCTGAAGGTCAAGGCCCATGGGCAGGTACCCTTCGTGCTCAATCGGTAATTTGGCTATGATAACTACAAGTTTAGATAGCTGGCTAGACTAACTTACCAATCTAAAAATTGAGTGACTGTCAGTGACAGACATAACAAGAGGAACACTGCTGATCCACAACCACATTTCAAAATTGCAACTTGTGTATTCTACTAACTCTCTAACTCTCAACAGGAAGTTGAGAACCTGGCTGAGTCCCTCAAACATTTTCAGGGGGGGTTGGGGCCCTAAGCGACAGCTTATGTCTCTTATGCCTAGTGCCGGCCCTGCCTGTTCCCCACAGTGGGACTCAGAAAGTCTGATTGGAGAGGGCCTCTCCCTCACTGGCTGACTGGAGGAGGGAAGTAAAATGTGCATATCCTCTGGTCAATAATAATACTCACCTTGAGAGACTCCACAGCCTGTTGGAGCTCCTTCAGCAGCTTCTCTCTCTCCTGGACTCTCTGCTGGAGCTTCTGCTGACTCATTCCCAGCTGACTCTGTGGTGAAACACTTTTCATTGAGCTACCAAGTTTTATATGTCCATTAGTTACAATAATTAAAAGGGGACCATCACGCTCTTCCAAAGGTTTGGTTGGTGTGAAAATCCCGTAGGTACCTACACACTGAAGAATGCTAAAATGCTGAAACGTCTGTCTACGTTATACCTGATGCAGTGAAAATAAAAAAGTAAAATGAAGTAAAGCCATATGTGTGGACCCATCATACTGTTTTTCTAATGTGTCCAATAGTTCAACAGTGAAGTAACATAGAGGGTAGTGTCATGACGTTGCCCTCTTTGGGTACAGCAAGCACCATCCCCCTCTCTCTGTCTCCTACACTCAGGCTGCTGGAACCTCAGGTCGTAAATTCCTGGAGGAGATTATCTCCTCATGGCCACAGTATAGAGAGAGAGGGAGTTTTCATGGAGAGAACAAAGGAATTTCTTCCACCTCACAGAACTGGAGGTCCGAACAGTATTTATGTTCTGGAGAATGTATAAAAGATCGGTGAAGAATCCAGCTACGAACTGGTCCATTTGGTACAATTTTGTGAAACTCATGAGAGACAATACGGCCACATTACCATAATGCTGTTTATACAATAGCCTCAGATATGAGGCTTACATCTAATTGTTGTATAAGATGAATGAGTGAGGATGATACTGTTTGTGAAATTGTGTAATGTGATTTTGGACTGTTTAATGAAGATTCCCTTTGGAGTTTAACTAAATCAGAGGACCGCCCATGAGCACAGTTATGGTCTGGCGTCCTGGGACAGGCCCTTTTCTGCTCTTCCGAATAAAACCCCCACCCCGGTTTTCTATCAACAGACCGAGCTTACCGCAATTACGAGATGGCTAAAGGTTGCAGACCAGCTTACCACGAGAGGGCCAAGGTTTGAGTAGAGACCATAAACCTAAGGTTTGAGTAGATGGCTGAATCTTTTAACCATACCACGTGGTTCAACTCTTAGACTATCGATACCGACAGAATAAGAACAAGTCTTTGATATTAATTACTAGTCTGCAGCTAGGAATTCGGTATCATTGAACGCGAAGACCGACATGAATGAATGTCACTCTGAACTATCCGTTCTAACCACGACAGAGAGAGGGCGGACAGACTCTTCAACAGAAACAAACTTTTCAACAGAGATCCCGACGACACACTGAGCGTAAATATATATATTGATTGCAATTGTTCCTGAATGAGTGAGCGTTCATGTGCAAAGGATTAGCATTTCAATTGTTATAATTATCAACTTTGTAGTGTCTCATCAACCGCGATACCGGTTTATCCCACTAGGGAAACTCCGTTATCATTTCCTTGTAACTATCTACTGTTTGTTTATGCATTTCTGTGAATTACTTAATTAGTAAATAAATGATTTTAAGACTATTTGTAACGTCCTGACCAGAGTTCTTATGTGTTTTGCTTGTTTAGTGTTGGTCAGGACGTGAGCTGGGTGGGAATTCTATGTTGTGTGTCTAGTTTGTCTGTTTCTGTGTCCAGCCTAATATGGTTCTCAATCAGAGGCAGCTGTCAATCGTTGTCCCTGATTGAGAATCATATATAGGTGGCTTGTTTTGTGTTGGGGATTGTGGGTGGTTGTTTCCTGTCTCTGTGTTTTGTCTGCACCAGATAGGACTGTTTMGGTTTGCCACATTTTTGTTGTTTTGTATCGTTGTAAGTGTTCACTGTTTTCGTTTAATTAAACATGTTGAGCACTGGCTACGCTGCGTGTTGGTCCGATCCCTGCTACACTCTCTCTTCTAGCGAAGAGAGGGAAGGCTGCCGTTACAGAACCACCCACAATCTCGGACCAAGCAGCGTAGCAACGGGCAGCAGCGGCAGCAGCAGCGAGTTCAGGAGTGGACATGGAGGATGAGCTGGACGGAAAAGGACCCTGGCAGAGCCAGAGGAATGTCGCCGCCCAAAGCGGAGCTGGAGGCAGCAAAAGCGGAGAGGCGGCATTATGAGGCGCTAGCAAGGCAGAGCGGGTGGAAGCCCGAGAGGCTCCCCCAAAAATTTATTGGGGGGGGGGGGGGGCTAAAGGGGTGTGTAGCTGCGTCAAGTAGGAGACTTAAGCCAACTTCCCTGCTTACCGTAAGGAGCCAAGGATGGAACCAGAGCCAGTGAGGGCGGTTTTGGAGGTGAGCGAAGTAGAGACTGTGAAGGATCTAATGGGGAAATTGGAGGAGAGAGAAATTAGGAATTTGCTGGTTTGGTGCATGAGGCACGACATCCGCCCGACGGAACATGTCGGGGATTTGATGTCACCTGAGTCAGCTCTCCATACTCGTCCTGAGGTGCGGGCTAGCCGTCTGGTGAAGACTGTGCCAGCCTCACGCACCAGGCCTCCTGTGCGCCTTCCTAGCCCTGCACGTCCTGTGCCAGCTCAGCGCACCAGCTCTCCTGTGGCACCCCCATGCACCAGCTCTCCGGTGCCAGCGCCACGTACCAGGCCTCCAGTTCCAGCACCCCGCACTCGCCTTGAGGTGCGTGTACTTGAGCACTGGCTACGCTGCGTGTTGGTCCGATCCCTGCTACACTCTCTCTTCTAGTGAAGATAGGGAAGGCTGCCGTTACACAATTGATGTATGGATGACTCATAGTGAAGACTGGGTTCGTGCAGATAACCAACAATTTACGATGTTTGGAATGAGACTGACGTGAGGTAAATAATAATTCATTAATTCGAAGACTAATTGATCAGATATTAAAACATCTGAAAGTTATATTAGGAAAATTTTAACTTTGTAATCTGAATATTTTCCTTGGTGCCCCGACTTCCTAGTTAATTACAGTTACATGATTAATCAGTTTAATCCCGTAATAATATTACAGAGAGTTATTTGATAAATAAATCTTCAGTTTTAATGATGCCAAAGACACGACAGTAGGGATGAAAATCTGGAGAAAGTCCATTTGGAAAAGTATGTGATCTATATTGTTAGGGCTCCGAGTGGCACAGCGGTCTAAGGCACAGCATCTCAGCGCAAGAGATGTCACTACAGTCCCTGGTTCGAATCCATGCTGTATCACATCCGGCTGTGATTGGGCGGCGCACAATTAGCCCGGGTTTGGCTGGGGTAGGCTGTCATTGTAAAAAAAAAAATTGTTCTTAACTGCCTTGCCTAGTTAAAAAAAAGGTAAAAAATATATATATATTGCTGATGGTTAAAAAGGCCAACCAAACTGTGTTCTCACGTCAGTCACCACAGCACACAGTTACTACACAGTCACCACATCACACAGTTACTACACAGTCACCACAGCACACAGTTACTACACAGTCACCACAGCAGGTAGGTAACGTACCTGGGTCGTGTGACCAGTGTGGAATGTAATGAACGGAGGGCTCTACAGCTTCTCTCTCTTCCTCTCAAGACCACTGTTTCAAAGCGAGACTGACAAACACAGAAGATAGGTGGTCACATGTTATCATCTGTTGAAGTTGGAATACTTTCATGTTTGTCTCTATGTGTGTGGGTCTCAGTGGAGTTGTGCTGTGTGTTCTGACCTGTTAAGTTGATGTGGGGTAGTTATGGTACTCTGCTCTGGGGTTGGGGAGTTGCGGTGGGGGAAGGTGCAGTAGAAGGCGTTGGCCAGCAGACAAGCTATCTGACTCTGGGACAACGTGATGGACTGAGTCTGGTCCTTCTGGAGCAGAGGGATAGCCTACACCAACACACACACACACCACACACACACACACACACACCACACACACACACACACACACACACACACACACCACACAACACACACACACACACACACCACACACAACACAACACACACACACACACACATCTACGGTACATTACTCCTGTACCCTACATAGTACACTATCTCTCTACCATAGTACTCATTCAGTTTCTATGTTGTTACTTTCTGATTATAGTGAGGCAGGCTGGAGGCCAGCTTTGCCTATCTTAGGAAAAACAGATGTGTAGTATTTCTCTTCTTTGGTGATTTCTAGAGGAGAGGAAAGGAGAATATATTGTAATTCTACATACACCATTAGAGAGATTCCTTCACAGTAAGTGGTAACTGACCTGAACAAAGGTATGCAGGGCAATCAAGGACCATTGAGCTTCAATACTTTGGGTGTATTTCTTTATGGCTTCTAAGTGGAGAGAAACATGTAGATCATAGTTAAACAGTACTGGTCAAACATGCTAACCCGCTACCTTAACTGTTTCCCCAAACCCAGGTAACATGAGGCATGTTTAGGAAATGTTAGGATAATGGAGGTGTGTGTGTGTGTCGTACCTCTACGTCACCCACTGACTGCAGTGGTCTTCTTGGCCAGACCTCTCAGCTGTTTAGAGACCACGTCTCCCACGACTTCGCTCAGAGCTGGTTACCTGGCAAGTCAATCAATCAACCAACCGACCAATCAACCAACTAACCATTCAACAAACTAACCAATCAATCAACTATTTACTCAACCAACTAACCACTCAACTAACCACCTACTAACCAATCAATCATTATGCCAGCAAATCAATCAATAGTTAACCACCACACCAACCAAACCAACCAACCAACCAACCATTCTATTGAACCAGTCAATCGACAAATAAAGTATCAATAAATCAATCAATGAAACCCACCGATCCAGTCTCTTGATGATGCTTCTGGTGAGCAGGCCATCTTAACAAAGTCACTGTGCCACACATGATGTCCAGACTGAGGGTTTCAATGTTCCTTTTATGGTGGAACTCATTCACCTGAATAGGGAGGTAGACAGAGACATGAATGATCTGTGAGAGACAGCAATGATTTCACAATCCAGTTCCCTCTCAGTCGCTTTAGATGCAAGCTTTTTTATTAATCTGCACTGTTTAGGTGCAGGTGAAATGCTTCAAGTTCCTTGGCATCAATCTGAAATGTCAATCTGAAATGGTCCACCCACACAGACAGGTGTGGTGAAGAATGCGCTGTTCAGACATCTACCTCCTCCTCCTCATTCCTCTCCATAATCACAACAAAGAAAGACACCACATTAGTTCTGACCAGACAGAGCGATGCCAGAGATCTTACATCTATGAGAACGTTGTTAGTTCTGCTGAAGGACAGCGGCTCCAGCTCCATGTGACACTGAGGGACTTTCTTCAGCTCAGAGAGAGAGCAGCACGACCTCTTCTCCTCTCATCCCTCACTCCTCTCGTTCCATCCCTCTCGCTTTCCCACCCTCTATCCCTCGATCTTTCCCTCGCCCCTCCATCTCTCTTTCCTTCCTCCTCCCTCTCTCTTTCCCTTCCTCCATTCCTCTCTCCTTTGCTCGCTCCATCCCTGTCGCTTCCCTTCCTCGATCCCTCTCTCTTTCCCACCCTCTATCCCTACCTCTACCCCTCTTTTTCTCCCTTTCCTCATCCCTTTCTCTCTCACTGTCTCATGCAGTGATTTGGCGACCAGAGTGTTGTCAACATCGACCAAGTTTCCAACAGGGAACTCGCTGCTTGGGCGGCGTTTGACCTCCTGACCCCCTGTCCTTGTCCTCCCATGGGGTCGTCTTGCTGCAGAGCAGCTTTCATCTGGGAGCTGTGGTTGTATAGACCTGCATCCCCAGGGAAGACAGAGAGACAGGAGGACACAGGATGACAATTTGATGCTGTATGATAGCTGTAACCTTCAATAAGAATAAGTTGATGTTATTATAATCAATCCATCCAACTTTAATTGTCACCAGAGGGAAATTTGGTTCGTGAGCAGCGGTAACATTGATAGAAATAGTTAATTCAATAGTTAAGAAAGGTAAGAGATTTTGTATTTAAATAAAGGGCTTCATTAACACAGGCAGCCCAATTCTGATCTTTTGCACAATTATTGGCAAACGATCTGATCTGATTGGTCAAAAGACAAATAATTGGGCAAAAGATCAGATTTGGGCCACCTGTATAACTCGCAGATTTAGTATTTCCAACCCACCTGTAGTGGAGATCTTGGCCATTCTCCTTTAGGAGGTGTTCTACTTTCACTCTCAGCTCAGACACTGACTTATTCACATTCTCAAAGTACTGAAGAGGACAGACAATGATGCTGGGCAAGTCTGAAGATACACTGGGACTTGAGGAGATTGATAACTCTGGACAGAGAGAGAGAGAGATTTACATCACTGTAACTTCATATTCATATCATGTATAGGCCTAAACAAGGCAGTATAGTCACCTGAAGGAAATGGATGTGATCCTCTGTGTGTGAGAGTTGCTCCAGCTCAGCATCTCTCCTCTTTCAGCTCAACTATCTCCTGTTCCAGTTGCTCCAGTAGACCTTCAGCTCGACTCACTTCAGCCTTCTCCTGGGCTCTGATCAGCTCCTTCACCTCAGAGCGCCTTTCCTCCATGGAGCGGATCAGCCTCAGTAAAGATACTCTCACTGTCATCC
The DNA here is from genome assembly GCF_002910315.2 of Salvelinus sp. IW2-2015. Classification (NCBI taxonomy): domain Eukaryota; kingdom Metazoa; phylum Chordata; class Actinopteri; order Salmoniformes; family Salmonidae; genus Salvelinus; species Salvelinus sp. IW2-2015. Next base: position 260,405 of record NW_019943521.1, read on the forward strand.
ACTGCTGCATTTGCAGAACGCTGTTAGGACAGAGAGAGAGCAAAGAGAAAGAAAGAGAGAGGGAGATAGAATGAATAGAGAGAAGAGGACAAAATAGTGAAGGCTCCATGTTTATCAGTCTATCCTCTCTGTAACTAGGGAGCCCAGACAGCCTGTTCCTAGGGATGACCTAAGCCTTTTGGAGGCCCTAAGAGGAGATTTGCCTGGGGGTCTCCCCACCTCGCGGGTAAAACAATTTAGTGGCCCCCTCTTGACGGTAGAGAAAATGTTTCCTTTTTAAAGTACATTTCCTGCAATTCTACACATGTAGCCATGGTGTGGAGATACATTTTTGCAGTTTAAGCTAATTTCCTGAAATTCTACACTTTGACTTATACCATGAGAGTGAAAATCAGTGGGGGCCCCTGAAGGTCAAGGCCATGGGCAGGTACCCTTCGTGCTCAATCGGTAATTTGGCTATGATAACTACAAGTTTAGATAGCTGCTAGACTAACTACCAATCTAAAAATTGAGTGACTGTCAGTGACAGACATAACAAGAGAACACTGCTGATCCACAACCACATTCTCAAAATTGCAACTTGTGTATCTTACTAACTCTCTAACTCTCAACAGGAAGTTGAGAACTCGGCTGAGTCCCTCAAACATTTTCAGGGGGGTTGGGCCCTAAGCGACAGCTTATGTCTCTTATGCCTAGTGGCCGGCCCTGCCTGTTCCCCACAGTGGGACTCAGAAAGTCTGATTGGAGAGGGCCTCTCCCTCACTGCTGACTGGAGGAGGAAGTAAAATGTGCATATCCTCTGGTCAATAATAATACTCACCTTGAGGACTCCACAGCCTGTTGGAGCTCCTTCAGCAGCTTCTCTCTCTCCTGGACTCTCTGCTGGAGCTTCTGCTGACTCATTCCCAGCTGACTCTGTGGTGAAACACTTTTCATTGAGCTACCAAGTTTTATATGTCCATTAGTTACAATAATTAAAAGGGGACCATCACGCTCTTCCAAAGGTTTGGTTGGTGTGAAAATCCCGTAGGTACCTACACACTGAAGAATGCTAAAATGCTGAAACGTCTGTCTACGTTATACCTGATGCAGTGAAAATAAAAAAAGTAAAATGAAGTAAAGCCATATGTGGACCCATCATACTGTTTTTCTAATGTGTCCAATAGTTCAACAGTGAAGTAACATAGAGGTAGTGTCATGACGTTGCCTCTTTGGGTACAGCAAGCACCATCCCCTCTCTCTGTCTCCTACACTCAGGCTGCTGGAACCTCCGGTCGTAAATTCCTGGAGGGAGATTATCTCCTCATGGCCACAGTATAGAGGAGAGGGAGTTTTCATGGAGAGAACAAAGGAATTTCTTCCACCTTCACAGAACTGGAGGTCCGAACAGTATTTATGTTCTGGAGAATGTATAAAAGATCGGTGAAGAATCCAGCTACGAACTGGTCCATTGGTACAATTTTGTGAAACTCATGAGAGACAATACGGCCACATTACCATAATGCTGTTTATACAATAGCCTCAGATATGAGGCTTACATCTAATTGTTGTATAAGTGAATGAGTGAGGATGATACTGTTTGTGAAATTGTGTAATGTGATTTTGGACTGTTTAATGAAGATTCCCTTTGGAGTTTAACTAAATCAGAGGACCGCCCATGAGCACAGTTATGGTCTGGCGTCCTGGGACAGGCCCTTTTCTGCTCTTCCGAATAACCCCCACCCCGGTTTTCTATCAACAGACCGAGCTTACCGCAATTACGAATGGCTAAAGGTTGCAGACCAGCTTACCACGAGAGGGCCAAGGTTTGAGTAGAGACCATAAACCTAAGGTTTGAGTAGATGGCTGAATCTTTTAACCATACCACGTGGTTCAACTCTTAGACTATCGATACCGACAGAATAAGAACAAGTCTTTGATATTATTACTAGTCTGCAGCTAGGAATTCGTATCATTGAACGCGAAAGACCGACATGAATGAATGTCACTCTGAACTATTCCGTTCTAACCACGACAGAGAGAGGGCGGACAGACTCTTCAACAGAAACAAACTTTTAACAGAGATCCCGACGACACACTGAGCGTAAATATATATATTGATTGCAATTGTTCCTGAATGAGTGAGCGTTCATGTGCAAAGGATTAGCATTTCAATTGTTATAATATCAACTTTGTAGTGTCTTCTCAACCGCGATACCGGTTTATCCACTAGGGAAACTCCGTTATCATTTCCTTGTACTATCTACTGTTTGTTTATGCATTTCTGTGAATTACTTAATTAGTAAATAAATGATTTTAAGACTATTTGTACGTCCTGACCAGAGTTCTTATGTGTTTTGCTTTTTTAGTGTTGGTCAGGACGTGAGCTGGTGGGAATTCTATGTTGTGTGTTCTAGTTTGTCTGTTTCTGTGTCCAGCCTAATATGGTTCTCAATCAGAGGCAGCTGTCAATCGTTGTCCCTGATTGAGAATCATATATATGGCTTGTTTTTGTTTGGGATTGTGGGTGGTGTTTCCTGTCTCTGTGTTTTGTCTGCACCAGATAGGACTGTTTTAGGTTTGCCACATTTTTGTTGTTTTGTATCGTTGTAAGTGTTCACTGTTTTCGTTTAATTAAACATGTTGAGCACTGGCTACGCTGCGTGTTGGTCCGATCCCTGCTACACTCTCTCTTCTAGCGAAGAGAGGGAAGGCTGCCGTTACAGAACCCACCACCAATCTCGGACCAAGCAGCGTAGCAACGGGCAGCAGCGGCAGCAGCAGCGAGTTCAGGAGTGGACATGGGAGATGAGCTGGACGGAAAAGGACCCTGGCAGAGCCAGAGGAATGTCGCCCCCCAAAGCGGAGCTGGAGGCAGCAAAAGCGAGAGGCGGCATTATGAGGGCCTAGCAAGGCAGAGCGGGTGGAAGCCCGAGAGGCTCCCCCAAAAATTTATTGGGGGGGGGGGGGGGCTAAAGGGGTGTGTAGCTGCGTCAAGTAGGAGACTTAAGCCAACTTCCCCTGCTTACCGTAGGAGCCAAGGATGGAACCAGAGCCAGTGAGGGCGGTTTTGGAGGTGAGCGAAGTAGAGAACTGTGAAGGATCTAATGGGGAAATTGGAGAGAGAGAAATTAGGAATTGCTGGTTTGGTGCATGAGGCACGACATCCGCCCGACGGAACATGTCGGGGATTTGATGTCACCTGAGTCAGCTCTCCATACTCGTCCTGAAGGTCGGGCTAGCCGTCTGGTGAAGACTGTGCCAGCCTCACGCACCAGGCCTCCTGTGCGCCTTCCTAGCCCTGCACGTCCTGTGCCAGCTCAGCGCACCAGCTCTCCTGTGGCACCCCCATGCACCAGCTCTCCGGTGCCAGCGCACCGTACCAGGCTCTCCAGTTCCAGCACCCGCACTCGCCTTGAGGTGCGTGTACTGAGCACTGGCTACGCTGCGTGTTGGTCCGATCCCTGCTACACTCTCTCTTCTAGTGAAGATAGGGAAGGCTGCCGTTACACAATTGATGTATGGATGACTCATAGTGAAGACTGGGTTCGTGCAGATAACCAACAATTTACGATGTTTGGAATGAGACTGACGTGAGGTAAATAATAATTCATTAATTCGAAGACTAATTGATCAGATATAAAAACATCTGAAAGTTATATTAGGAAATTTTAACTTTGTAATCTGAATATTTTCCTTGGTGCCCCGACTTCCTAGTTATATTACAGTTACATGATTAATCAGTTTAATCCCGTAATAATATTACAGAGAGTTATTTGATAAATAAATCTTCAGTTTTAATGATGCAAAGACACGACAGTAGGGATGAAAATCTGGAGAAAGTCCATTTGGAAAGTATGTGATCTATATTGTTAGGGCTCCGAGTGGCACAGCGGTCTAAGGCACAGCATCTCAGCGCAAGAGATGTCACTACAGTCCCTGGTTCGAATCCATGCTGTATCACATCCGGCTGTGATTGGGCGGCGCACAATTAGCCCGGGTTTGGCTGGGGTAGGCTGTCATTGTAAAAAAAAAAAATTGTTCTTAACTGCCTTGCCTAGTTAAAAAAAAGGTAAAAAAATATTATATATTGCTGATGGTTAAAAAGGCCAACCAAACTGTGTTCTCACGTCAGTCACCACAGCACACAGTTACTACACAGTCACCACATCACACAGTTACTACACACGTCACCACATGCACACAGTTACTACACAGTCACACAGCACACAGTTACTACACAGTCCCACACACACAGTTACTACACAGTCACCACAGCACACAGTTACTACACAGTCCACAGCACACAGACTACACAGTTACACTCACACAGTACTACACAGTCACCACACACACAGTTACTACACAGTTCACCACATCACACAGTTACTACACAGTCACCCCAGCACACAGTTACTACACAGTCACCACATCACACAGTACTACACAGTCACACATCACAGTCATACACAGTACCACATCACACAGTTACTACACAGTCACCATCACACAGTTACTACACAGTCACCACAGCACACAGTTACTACACAGTCACCACAGCACACAATTGATGAATGATTATGGTTTTTACAAAACACAACATGTATTAGAGAGACTGAATTTGAACTGATAAAAGAGCATTCAGAATGATAATGGGTTCAAATGCTCATAACTCAGGTTTCACGTTCATATTTATTCTGCTTGGATCACGTTTATTTGAACTATGTTACTTTTTCCTCTCTTATTAAAACAGTCTTCCTACTGTGTCTTAAATTCTATGTTTAGAATTGTTCTGGTCTAACCTGTATCTCAGTCCTCTCTGCTGCAGCTGACACTGTATCATGGCCTTTATGTTCATCCATCATACATTGATACGAGATCCACTGTTGATCGGTACGACAGTAAACCTCCAGCAGTTGGTCATGATGAGAGCAGATCTTCTCCTGTAGTTGTGCGGTGGCTTTGACCAGCTTGTGTTTCTTTAGTACAGGAAGATCATAGTGAGCTGGAGGTGAGTCTCACAGTAAGACACCAGACACACCAGACAGGACATGAGGGCTTTCTGCTTTCTTGTGCCCAGTGCAGAAATCACACGCCACATCTCCAGGTCCAGCATTGCACAGAGCAGGGGGAGCAGCCTGGAGTCCTGTCTTCTTCAGTGTCTCCACCACCTCAGCCAACATGTTATTTTCCCCCAGAGTAGGCCTTGGAGTGAAGGTCTGATTGCTACTGAGGACAGCTGTAGATGCCCTGATCATCCTGATTCCAGTAGCCCTCAATAACAGCTTCTACAGTAACTGTGTCCACAGGGAATAGCCACCGGCTCCTTCAGTAGTTCCAGACAGACAGAACAACAGAAACTGGTCCTGGTCCAGCAGAACTCCCTGCTGAGCCATTTAGACTGTTGTTGTTCACTCTCCACACAGACAGACGACAGAGAGACTCAGATCAGTTTCGTTTCCTCAGAAGAGAGTTTGTGGGAGGGGAGGGTCTTCCTGGTTATGCTAGAGGGGGAGTTAAGAAAAACAGGAGGGGAAGGGAGAGAGAAATGAGGAGATTCCTACACAGTCACCACAGCACATAGTGACTACACATTCACCACAGCACATAGTGACTACACATTCACCACAGCACACAGTACTACACATTCACCACAGCACATAGTGACTACACATTCACCACAGCACACAGTTACTACACATTCACCACAGCACATAGTGACTACACATTCACCACAGCACACAGTCACCGCAGCACACAGTTACTACACAGTCACCACATTACACAGTTCTTACACAGTCACCACATTACACAGTTCTTACACAGTCACCACAGCACACAGTCATACACAGTCACCACAGCACACAGTTACTACACAGTCACCACAGCACACAGTTCTTACACAGTCACCACAGCACACAGTTCATACACAGTCACCACAGCACACAGTTACTACACAGTCACACAGCACACAGTTACTACACAGTCACCACAGCACACAGTTACTACACAGTCACCACAGCACACAGTCACCGCAGCACAACAGTTACTACACAGTCACCACATTACACATTCTTAACAGTTCACCACAGCACACAGTTCTACACAGTCACCACAGCACACAGTTACTACACAATCACCACAGCACACAGTTACTACACAGTCACCACAGCAGACAGTTACTACACAGTCACCACAGCGACAGTTACTACACAGTCACCACAGCACACAGTTACTACACAGTCACCACAGCACACAGTTACTACACAGTCACCACATTACACAGTTCATACACAGTCACACAGCACACAGTTACTACACAGTCACCACACACAGTTACTACACAGTCACCACAGCACACAGTTACTACACAGTCACCACAGCAGACAGTTACTACACAGTCACCACAGCAGACAGTTACTACACAGTCACCACATCACACAGTTACTACACAGTCACCACATCACACAGTTACTACACAGTCACCACAGCACACAGTTACTACACAGTCACCACAGCACACAGTACTACACAGTCCACATCACACAGTTACTACACAGTCACCACAGCACACAGTTACTACACAGTCACACATCACACAGTTACTACACAGTCACCACAGCACACAATTGATTGAATGATTATGGTTTTACAAAACACAACATGTATTAGAGAGACTGAACTTTGGACTGATAAAGAGCATTCAGAATGATAATGGGTTTCAAATGCTCATAACTCAGGTTTCACGTTCATATTTATTCTGCTTGGATCACGTTTATTTGAACTATGTTACTTTTTCTCTCTCTTATTAAAACAGTCTTCCTACTGTGTCTTAAATTCTATGTTTAGAAATTGTTCTGGTCTAACCTGTATCTCAGTCTCTCTGCTGCAGCTGACACTGTATCATGGCCTTTATGTTCATCCATCATACATTGATAACAGATGCATTGTTGATCGCGTTTTACATG
>NW_019943521.1:267376-296948 GCF_002910315.2 Salvelinus sp. IW2-2015
ACAGTAAACCTCCAGCAGTTGGTCATGATGAGAGCAGATCTTCTCCTGTAGTTGTGCGGTGGCTTTGACCAGCTTGTGTTTCTTTAGTACAGGAAGATCATAGTGAGGCTGGAGGTGAGTCTCACAGTAAGACACCAGACACACCAGACAGGACATGAGGGCTTTCTGCTTTCTGGTGACAGTGCAGAAATCACACGCCACATCTCCAGGTCCAGCATAGCACAGAGCAGGGGGAGCAGCCTGGAGTCCTGTCTTCTTCAATGTCTCCACCACCTCAGCCAACATGTTATTTTTCCTCAGAGTAGACCTTGGAGTGAAGGTCTGATTTTACTGAGGACAGGTGTAGATGCCCTGATCGTCCTGATCCCAGTAGCCCTCAATACAGCTTCTACAGTAACTGTGTCCACAGGGAATAGCCACCGGCTCCTTCAGTAGTTCCAGACAGACAGAACAACAGAACTCGAGCAAGTTTTGGTATGCAGGAAAATAATTAGAAATTTTCCAGGAAAATTTCAAATTGAAATTTCATGTGGATTATAATTAATGGACATTTTTGTAGGGGTTGATACATTTTTGGTTAAGGCAAATCAAGTCTTGGCAGCAAAAGAGTTATCAAATTAAAATCCTACATCTGTACTACTACAAGCTGACTAGTTCTGTGTAGATTTGAGGTTTGAACTCACTGACAAGAAATGAAAAATAACATGGTTCTCTTTCAGTGTTCCCAGGGGAATTGTCTTTGCAGAAGGTTCGTAATAATTTATTCAGAAAGAATCGAGCCTGGGTCCCAGGTCGGATGGACATGGTAGACATATATACTACATGACCAAAAGTATGTGGACACCTGCATGTCAAACATCTCATTCCAAAATCATGGGCGTTAATATGGAGTTGGTCCCCCCTTTGCTGCAATAATGGTCTCCCCTCTTCTGGAAAGGCTTTCCACTAGATGTTGGAACATTGCTGAAGGGACTTGCTTCCATTCAGCCACAAAAGCATTAGTGAGGTTGGGCACTGATGTTGGATGATTACTCGCAGTCAGCGTTCCAATTCAACCCAATGGTGTTTGATGGGGTTGAGGTTAGGGCTATGTGTAGGCCAGTCAAGTTCTTCCACACCGACCTCGACAAACCATTTCTGTATGGACCTCGCTTTGTGTATGGTGGCATTGTCATGCTGAAACAGGAAAGGGCCTTCCCCATATTGCTGCCACAAAGTTGGAAGCACAGAATCATCTAGAAGGGCCTAGCCCGAACCATGAAAAACAGCATAGTAAGCCTGTAATGTTGGTTTTGATCTTGCAGCGGTGGAAACACCCTTTCAAAGTTACTGTAGAAATGGAAGCCCCAGTCTCCCCTGTCTGGTATGAACATTGGTACGAGGGCAGCATTGTTATCCACGACTGGGTTGTGGGCGATGAAGTAGAGCAGGTGTAGGCCGTGATGTGGGAAGAGGTGGCCAAACTCAATATTACTGAGATCACTGATTGAGTTGAGGGTTGGGGGGTCTGCCCAGACCAAGGCCAGTGGAAGCAACAGGAAGAAGATTAATAGCAGGCCTTCTCTCCCCATGGTGAACCTATTACAGAGAGATAGTATGACGGGCAGTGTAATCAAGATACATTTATCAAATAAATGGTAGTTGAACGTTAAGTAGAAAAAATGTGGAAATTGGGATTTTTTGTGTGAACTATACTTTTAAGATATTCATCAACTATTACAGATGTAGTCTACTAATGTAGTTAACGTAAGTGTAATCAGTAAGGCTGATCTGAATGATTATCCTCACATTCTACTTTGATTCAGTAGTAGGCTACAACATAATTCACATCACATCCTTTATCATGGGCACAGCAGGAATTTATATCTGTGAGGTTTACAAATGTTCTCGTCAACAGCATCATGTCACTCATCCTCCTTTACTATCAATTAGCCACGTGCGGAATGTCAATCCCCTTTACCCTATAATCAAAGAGCACAGCAGAATAATTCATCTTGAAGAAATGTATTCTTAACACCTGGAAATTAATCAATCTGCCATCATTAACACAATGATAAAATCTAATTATTTATTATTTAAATATTAAAAGTGCATGGACAACAGAGAAAAACAAAATGGTGTAATTTGAGGCCATGTGGAGAACAATAATGAAGGCACTGGAGATAGGGCTATGAACATGTGGGTGGGCCGTTGGGGTGTATTCGATGTTTGTGTGCGTCTGTATGTTGTGGTTCGTATATGTATGTTTGTAATTGTTTGGGGAAAAAGTGAATAAAGAAAATATAAATGTAAAAGAATAATAGAACCTCACCACTCTTGCTAAATAACCTGGGAATCCCTGTACGATGATCAGCTTGCTCTCCTCTCAACAACGGGCATACATCTTGTGATGTATTTACCCCTGTTCTATCTCTCGCTGTCTTGCAGCAAGTGTTACCGTCGACCCACCACCTCCCCACCCACCGCCACCAGCTGAAGTTCCGTAATCGGAACCTCTCACTCAGCGGGATGGGGGGTTTCCATGCCAGCTGCCCACCAAAGGGCTACTTGCCAAGCCAGCATCTGGCTCTGGGGGTAACGCTTCACAGACGAGGCCATCCGCTAAACTATTTTAATACTTTCATATTCATGTGTTGTCTCTGTTGTTTATTCAGTTAAGCCTTTTACCTGACTGGACTGATTTAACATTGGTCTCTTACCTGGTCATGGTGAACAGTCTACCACTCTAGTGAGCCCAGTACCAGTAATGGGGTGGAGATCTCTATTCAATCCCAGCATGGGGCCTGTGTATGTCATAAATAATACATAACAAATACAAAAGGAGTTCAGAATTCCGTTCTCCTTAAATAAACTCTACTTTATCTCCCTGCTTTTGCTCCTATCCGGCCATCTCCTTAAATAAACTCTACTTTATCTCCCTGCTTTTGCTCTATCCGGCCATCTCCTTAAATAAATTCTACTTTATCTCCCTGTTTTGCTCCTATCCCCGGCATCTCCTTAAATAAATTCTACTTTATCTCCCTGCTTTTGCTCCTATCGCGCCATCTCCTTAAATAAACTCTACTTTATCTCCCTGCTTTTGCTACTATCCGGCCATCTCCTTAAATAAACTCTCTACTTTAATCTCCGCTGCTTTTGTGCTCCTATCCGGCCATCCCCTTAAATAAATTCTACTTTATCTCCCTGGTTTGCCCTCCTATCCGGCCATTCTCCTTAAATAAATTCTACTTTATCTCCCTGCTTTTGGCTCCTATCCAGCCATCTCCTTAAATAAATTCTCACTTTATTCTCGTGCTTTTGCCCTATCCCCGGCCATCTCCTTAAATAAACTCTACTTTATCTCCCTGCTTTTGCTCCTATACAGCCATCTCCTTAAAAAAAATCTACTCATGTCACTAAATGTTCCAATAGCTGAAAATCGGGTTGATCAACAACAGCCTAGTTTAGTGGCAGATTATGTAAATGTGTATATGTACTGTACTATATTATATACAGGTATATGCCTCTGAAAATGTGTAGTGAAAATGGGGTTATAGTACAGAATAAGGGTTCTGCAACAGAACTAAACACAACAGCCAGCCTAGCGTCTGTCTGTCTCAGCCAAAGCTAACGGTACAGTCATCATTTCCAGACACACTCTGTATGGGTCAGGTGGTCATCATAATGCTGATTGGTTAAACAATCTGTTCTTGGTTACACCGTTAGAGTGACAATAGTAGAGGTGCATAAAGATGGTGGCCCACATGGACTTACAACAAGTCCTTGTTTTAAGTGTACAGTCACACTGCTCAAAAAAGCTATGGTGCTAAAAACAGCCACAAAATAAAAACTGGATTATAAAGAGGAATTTATTACTGGATTATAAAGAGGAATTTATTACTGGATTATAAAGAGGAATTTATTAATCATTTAAAAATAATAATAATTCTAGAGTATTTTACAGTACACTTCATGTGAATCACAGCAGAGGAGAACTGCTCATAATAATGGCCGGAAAGGAGAAATTGGAATGCCATCAAACACATAGAAACCATATGTTTGATGTATTTGATACCAATCCACTGATTCCTCTCTAGCCATTACCACGAGCCCGTTCTCCCAAATTAAGGTGCCACCAACCTCCTGTGATGTGCATAGTTTCCAGTGTTTGGTTAAGTTGTTGGCTATCATCAAGGGAGAAATCAAAAAGCAGGACCCCTGATTGTGCTGACATCATTTCATTAGCTTCGTTTTATCATCACATTTAGTAGTTTTCTAAATAGTTCAGTATGCAGTCGTTACGAATATATCAGTTTGATTTGGGAAAAGTTTAACTATTGAAAAGACAAGCACATTCATAATCAACCATTACATATCATTCATAGAGCCACTCTATCTCTGGGGTGCATCTCAATAATGTGAAAAAAGGAAGGGAGACAAGGAAAGGAAGCTCCTTTAAAGTATGGAGATGTGTCCTCAAGGCTGACTCATGTGTTTCAGGGTATTCCTGATCCAATCAAACAGGTCCACATGTGTGTGAGCCGATCGTATCACAGCACAGTAGTCATCCAGCAACTCATACAGCTCACCTGAGACAGGGGAGAGGAATAAATCAATCAAACTTGATTTACACGGCCACTAGGATGATATGAGGTTTGACTTAACATCAGTGAGGGGAAAGGAGGACTTTCAAGTCAGGGTTTCCACCTCCTGCAGTCTAATATTTACTATAGTTACTCAACCCTGTAGTTCTGTGTTGTACTACTACCTCACTGTAGTTCTGTGTGTACTAACTCACGCCGACTGTAGTTTCTGTGTGTACACTCACCACTGTAGTTCTGTGTGTGCTACTCACCACTGTAGTTCTGTGTGTACTAACTCACCCACTGTAGCTCTGTGTGTACTAACTCACCCACTGTAGTCTGTGTGTACTAACTCACCCACCATAGTTCTGTGTGTACTAACTCACCCACTGTAGTCTTGTGTGTACTAACTCACCCACTGTAGTCTGTGTGTACTAACTCACCCACTGTAGTCTGTGTGTACTAACTCACCCACCATAGTTTCTGTGTGTACTAACTCACCCACTGTAGTTCTGTGTGTCACTAACCTCACCCACTGTAGTTCTGTGTGTACTAACTCACCCACTGTAGTCTGTGGTGTACTAACTCACCCACTGTAGTCTGTGTGTACTAACTCACCCACCATAGTTTCTGTGTGTACTAACTCACCCACTGTAGTCTGTGTGTAACTAACTCACTCACCGTAGCTCTGTTTGTACTAACTCACCCACCATAGTTCTGTGTGTACTAACTCACCCACTGTAGTTCTGTGTGTACAACTCACCCACTGTAGTCTGTGTGTACTAACTCACCCCTGTAGTCTGTGTGTACTAACTCACCCACTGTAGTCTGTGTGTACTAACTCACCCACCATAGTTCTGTGTGTACTAACTCACCACCGTAGCTCTGTTGTACTAACTCACCCACCATAGTTCTGTGTGTACTAACTCACCCACTGTACGTTCTGTGTGTACTAACTCACCCATGTAGTTCTGTGTGTACTAACTCACCCACTGTAGTTCTGTGTGTACTAACTCACCCACTGTAGTCTGTGTGTACTAACTCACCCACTGTAGTTCTGTGTGTACTAACTCACCCACTGTAGTTCTGTGTGTACTAACTCACCCACTGTAGTTCTGTGTGTACTAACTCACCCACTGTAGTCTGTGTGTACTAACTCCACCCACTGTAGTTCTGTGTGTCCTAACTCACCCACTGTAGTTCTGTGTGTAATAACTCACCCACTGTAGTTCTGTGTGTAACTAACTCACCCACTGTAGTTCTGTGTGTACTAACTCACCCCTGTAGTTCTGTGTGTGACAGTGGTGGTGCATGTTCTGCAGCTCTCTCTCCAAGCTGAAGTTCTTGAATGTGAAGAAGGCCACGTCCCTCTTGGCCCTGGCTGCAGCCATCAGCTGGATCAGAGCTGGGAGGGAAAAACAACCAATCAGATCACAGAGTCATTTTGTGTGAATTTTCAGAGTGAGTCTCTGTGAGTAGAGTTGAGTTATTGTTTGGGGGGTTAGGAGCCAGGTTAACAGTTAGGGGTACCTTTAACTTAAGGGTCAAGGGTTAGCGGTTAACAGTTAGGGGTACCTTTGAGTAAGGGGTTAACAGTTAGGGTACCTTTGAGTAAGGGGTTAACGTTAGGGGTACCTTTGAGTAGGGGTTAACAGTTAGGGGTACCTTTGAGAAGGGGTTAACAGTTAGGGTACCTTTGAGTAAGGGGTTAACAGTTAGGGCTACCTTTGAGTAAGGGTTAACAGTTAGGGTACCTTTGAGTAGGGGTTAACGGTTAGGGCTACCTTTGAGTAAGGGGTTAACAGTTAGGGGTACCTTTAAGTTTGGGGTTAACAGTTAGGGGTACCTTTGAGTAAGGGTTAACAGTTAGGGGTACCTTTGAGTAAGAGGTTAACAGTTAGGGGACCTTTGAGTAAGGGGTTAACAGTTAGGGGTACCTTTAAGTTTGGGGTCTCCATTGAAGGCTCCGCAGCCCCAGTTGCCCGTGGCGATGTCAGGAAGGAAGTCTGGGTAAGTGTTGTCATCTGCCTTAAAGCCACAATACGCCTGAGGGAGGATATTACAGGAGACCACCGACATCAGATTCTACTAATCAGCTGTAATCTGGCCCCTACAGGAGAGGAGGGTTGTCTCTCACCTTGTTGAGTTCCCTGGTGACCTGTTTCATGTTGTACTGTTCTCTCTGGTGTCTGAAGTGGAGAGCATCCATGGCCACAATCTGCCTGTGTAGCCTCTGCACATCATCCCTGCAAACACAGGCAGAGCATCAGGGACTTTAGTGTGTGAGTGTGTGTGTGAGTGTGTGTGAGTGAGTGTGTGTGAGTGTGTGTGTGTGAGTGAGTGTGTGTTCACCTCTCAAAGTCGTCTCTGTGAGGCCCTACCCACTTAAAAGTGTCACTGTAGCCACTGTACTGACTGAACTGTTGAGAACCTACAGAGAGAGAGAGAAAATGTGACGGAGGGAAAGGGAGGAGAGATGATATAACCTGTGATCACACAACACACACACACACAACACACACACACACACACACACACAACACACACACACACACACACACACACACACACACACAACACACACACACACACACAACACACAACACCACACACACAACACACACCTGTGATGAGAGACACTCATTGTCTCCTAGTTTCTCAGTGAAGAGTCGAGATATGATGAGTTCAGGGTTCATCAGGAACAGAATCTCCTCCTGAACCAGACCTGAGCCCAACACTCCACTCCTATCATGTTACAGGCAAAGTCCACCTGCAACACACCCACACACACACTTAGCATTACACAGTCACAAATTCACAAACACACACTTATACAGTGTTACACACACAGCCAGTAGATGTCACCAACCTGTAACATCCTGCTCCCTGTTCCTCTATGAAGCCTACTGAGGAGACGTGGAGTTTAGGAACAGTCTCCTACAACCTGACACACAGAGAAAGACAAGGGGAACATATTAGTTCGTCTGTGTGTCTGTGTGTGTGTGTGTGTGTGTGTCTGTCTGTGTCTGTGTGTGTGTCTGTGTGTGTGTGTCTGTGTCTGTCTGTGTCTGTATGTGTGTGTGTGTGTGTGTGTGTGTGTGTGTGTGTGTGTCTGTCTGTGTCTGTGTGTGTGTCTGTGTGTGTGTGTCTGTCTCTGTCTGTGTCTGTATGTGTGTGTGTGTGTGTGTGTGTGTGTTGTGTGTGTGTGTGTGTGTGTGTGGTGTGTGGTGTGTGTGTGTGTGGGGTGTGTGTGTGTGTGTGTGTGTGTGTGTGTGTGTGTGTGTGTGTACCTCCTCCAGTTGGGCATGTCTCTGATGTAGCGCCTCTCAAAGGTCACCAGTCCACGGGCCTGGTTGCTGTCATGGCAACAACAAGGGTCAAGTTCAGACAGGTAAACCTGGTTCCCACAGCAACTATTATCAGAGGGTATTCCTCATCGACACTCATCAGACTGTCTTAATAGGTTCCTGTAACCTACATAATACACTCATTCTGTACCCTACAGTACACTACACTACTTGTATTCCAGTCATTATAGTGACTATAGTAGTGTGTGGTAGTAACGTACCTGGGTCTGTGACAGTGTGGAAGTAATGAAGGAGGGCTCTCAGCTTCTCTCTCTTCCTCTCAGACCACTTTTCAAACAGACTGACAACACAGAGAGATAGAGTGGTCACATGTTATCATCTGTTGAAGTTGGAATACTTCATGTTTGTCTCTATGTGTGTGGGTCCTCAGTGGAGTTTGTTGTGTGTGTTCTGACCTGTTAAAGTTGATGGTGGGGTAGTTATGGTACTCTGCTCTGGGGTTGGGGGAGTTGCGGTGGGGGAAGGTGCAGTAGAAGGCGTTGGCCAGCAGACAAGCTATCTGACTCTGGGACAACGTGATGGACTGAGTCTGGCCCTTCTGGAGTAGAGGGATAGCCTACACACACACACACACACACACACACACACACACACACACACACAACAACACACACACACACACACACACACACACACACACACACACACACACACACACACACACACACACACACACATTTAACAGACTAGAGAACACACATCCAGTACCTCTACAATCTGTAACCTACATAGTACACTACCTCTGTACCCTACATAGTACACTATCTCTGTGCCCTACATAGTACACTACCTCTGTACCCTACATAGTACACTACCTCTGTACCATAGTACATCATTCAGTTCCTATGTTGTTACCTTCTTGATATCGTGAGGCAGGTTGGAGGCCAGCTCTGCTATCTTAGGAAAAACAGACGTGTAGTAGTTCTCTTCTTTAGGTGCTTTCTAGAGGAGAGGGAAAGGAGAATATATCATTGTAACGGGGTTGTTTTGGTCCTGGATGCTGATTTGTTGATTGCAGGGAGTTATTCACCCCAATCCCCGAGTAATGCCTGTTCCATTTGAAATATCAATGTGCATCCACTGTCCCACAGCCCAGCCAGGCAATTTATAAACTTAATCTCCCATGGAAAAAAGTGTCAAGACATTATTGTCCCATGCTACTAGGCTAGCATTTTGTTTGCAACAGCTGTGGTTTGTCTTAACCTTGCTGCCTGCCTCTCCAACTTGTGCAACAAAGTAGTATCTTTTAGCGATCTCCACTGTGTCATAGAGAGAATGAACATGACGACTCAGCTTCTCTGAGCCAGGCCAACTCATTTATCAGCATCATTATAATGGATATATCAAAATAACTGCCAATAGAAATGTAAAACAAATGAAAATGGACATAGTTGGCTGTCATTTCAGCTGCTTGATGTGATTGTGTGTTAGCTTTAGCACTCTATTCAATCAGATCCACTTTAGCCGACATCCGCATAATGGTTATTTTGACAGTGTCGGAGGTGGAACTGCGTTAGCGCTGTCTAATGTACAAGTGGTTTCTGGCATTATACCTAAAAAGGACACTGACAATGGCTGCATGAAGTCGCATTAAGTGAAGAGCATTTCGTATTATTCTGTATGTAAATTGGAGTCAACCATTTAGTATGAAATGTTATGTTACAAAAAAGAAAGTAGGGTGGTTGGTCAGGGTGGTTGGGTGTGCGTATAATGAGAACGTCTAGCAACCCAAAGGTTGCGAGTTCAAATCTTATCACGGACAACTTTAGCACTTTAGCTAACCCTTCACCTAACTCCTAAACTTAACCCTAACCCCTAGCCTAGCTAACGTTAGCGAGCTAGCTAACAACACCTAGCCACCTAGCTAGAATTCGTAACATATCATATGTTTAGAAAATTCATAACATATTGTACGTTTAGAGAATTCGTCAAATTTAATACGAATTGTAATTTGTAACATACAGTATTATATTAGTATTCATTGACTACAGCTCAGTGTTCAAAACCATAGTGCCCTCAAAGCTCATCACTAAGCTAAGGACCCTGGGACTTAACACCTCGCTCTGCAACTTGATCCTGGACTTCCTGACGGGCCGCCCCCAGGTGGTAAGAGTAGGCAACAACACATCTGCCCCTCTGATCCTCAACCCGGGGGCCCCTCAGGGGTGCATGCTCAGTCCCCTCCTGTGCTCCCTGTTCACCCATGACTGCGTGGCCAAGCACAACTCCAACACCATCATTAAGTTTGCCGAAGACACAACGGTGGTAGGCCTAATCACGACAATGATGAGACAGCCTATAAGGAGTAGGTCAGAGACCTGGCCATGTGGTGCCAGGACAACAACCTCTCCCACAACGTGATCAAGACAAAAGAGATGATCGTGGACTGCAGGAAAATGAGGGCCGAGCATGTCCCCATTCTCATCGACGGGGCTGTAGTGGAGCAGGGTGAGAGCTTCAAGTTCCTTGATGTCTACATCACCAACAAACTATCATGGTCCATACACACCACGACAGTCGTGAAGAGGGTACGACAACACTTATTCCCCCTCAGGAGACTGAAAAGATTTGGCATGGGCCCTCAGATCCTCAAAAAGTTCTAGAGCTGCACCATCGAGAGCATCCTGACTGGTTGCATCACCACCTGGTATGGCAACTGCTCGTCCTCCAACTGCAAGGCGCTACAGAGGGTAGTGCGTATGGCCCAGTACATCACCTGGGTAAAGCTTCCTGCCATCCAGGACCTCCATACCAGGCGGTGTCAGAGGAAGGCCCTAAAAATTGTCAAAGACTCCAGCCACCCAAGTCATAGACTGTTCTCTCAGCTACCGCATGGCAAGCGGTACTGGGCGCCAAGTCTCGGACCAAAAGGCTTCTTAGCAGCTTCCACCCCAAAGCCATAAGACTGCATAACAACTAATCAAATGTCTACCCGGACTATTTGCATTGATCCCCCCCTTTTTACGCTGCTGCTACTCGCTGTTTGCATAGTCACTTTACCCCTACCTACATGTACATATTACCTCAATTACCTCGACTAACTTGTACCCCCGCACATTGACTCGGGACCGGTACTCCCTGTATATAGCCTCGTTATTTAAATTTTATTGGTGCACTTTTATTTTTTTACTTTTGTTTATTTAGTCAATATTTTCTTAACCCTTATTTTTCTTGAAACTGCATTATTTGTTAAGGGCTTGTAAGTAAGCATTTTACGGTTTACACCTGTTGTATTTGGCGCATGTGACAAATAAAATTTGATTTGATACAAAATGGGTGAAGGACATCCACAAATTAATACATACCATACGAAACGTAACATATCATACTAAATGGAGTGTCTTGGTTTTACCTACAGAATAATACGAAATACACTGAGATCAGGTTGCAATCCCATGCAGCCTTGTTTACAAGTTGGAACACTGGAATATGTGAGATGTAATCTACACCTCAATTAGGATAATAGAAATCCAAAACATTTTGTTGAATGATTTTTCAGTTTGAGCGTAATTGTTTCTATACAGACTACACTTTCTCGTTCTGAATGCGAGTAAGATGGGTGTGACAATGACCACAAGAGTGTCACGCCCTGGCCTTAGTATTCTTTGTTTTCTTTATTATTTTAGTTAGGTCAGGGTGTGACATGGGGAATGTTTGTGTTTTGTCGTTTTGGGTGGTTATATGGTAAAGGGGGTGTTGGGTTTAGTGTATGAGTTTGTGTTGAGTGAATGTTTCTAGGTATGTCTATGGTTGAGTGAATGTTTCTAGGTATGTCTATGGTTGCCTGAGTGGTTCTCAATCAGAGACAGATGTCTTTCATTTGTCTCTGATTGGGAGCCATATTTAAGGCAGTCATAGGCATCATGCATTTGTGGGTAATTGTCTATGTGTAGTGTTTGTGTCAGCACTATTTTTCTATATAGCTTCACGGTCGTCTGTTTGTTATTTTGTTAGTTTGTGTATAGTGTTCGTTTCGTGGTTTTCTCTCTTCTAATAAAAGAAGATGTATTTTTCACACGCTGCGCCTTGGTCCAATCTCTCACCGCAAGACGATCGTGACAAAGAGCAGTTGCTCACCAATTTGATGGCTTCAACCCAGTTCCACCTCTGACACCGCCAAAATATCTGATTGAATCTCGGCCTTAGTTGGTTAGCTAGCAAAGGAGAAGTAGCTAGCCTTCATGGGAACCTTTTTGCTTAGAACATTTGGATTGGACGACCAGCTTGTTTGGTTAGCAACTTCAGAATCTCAGAACTAAAAACTGGATTTTGCCTGGACTATAATGTCTGGTGGAAAAATGAAATAAAACTAATTTACTTATTAAAATAACTTTTTCAATGAAAACATGTCATTCGTCTTTGTTGGTAAGCGTTTTACAAAAGCAATAAGGCCCTCGAACCCGGGAATTATTAGGAATAACACCCTCCTAAGGGCTGTTTCCCCGGCCCTCTGCTCCGTGTCGGGCCTCCCAGGTTCTCATGCCTTATTGCTTAATTTACATAACAACACCATTAGAGAGAGTTAATTCACAATGAAGTGGTAACTGACCTGAACAAAGGTATGCAGGGCATCAAAGGACCATTGATCTTCATACTTTGGGTTGTATTTCTTTATGGCTTTCTAAGTGGAGAGAAACATGTAGATCATAGTTAAACAGTACTGGTCAAACATGCTAACCCCTACCTTAACTGTTWCCCCAAACCCAGGTTAACATGAGGCATGTTAGGAAATGTTAGGATAATGGAGGTGTGTGTGTGTGTCGTACCTCTACGTCACCCACTGATGCAGTGGTCTTCTTGGCCAGACTCTCCAGCTGTTTAGAGACCACGTCCCACCGACTTCGCTCAGAGCTGGTTACCTGGGAAAGTCAATCAATCAACCAACTAACCAATCAACCAACTAACCAATCAAGCAACTGACCAATCAACCAACTAACCAATCAACTACCTTACCAATCAACCAACTAACCATTCAAGCAACTGACCAATCAACCAACTAACCAATCAACTACCTTACCACTCAACCAACTAACAAATCAATAATTCAGCCAACAAACCAATCAATCAATTAACCAATCAACCAAACATTCAATAAGCCAATCAATCGACAAATAATGTATAAATTAAACA
This sequence comes from Salvelinus sp. IW2-2015, assembly GCF_002910315.2. Taxonomy (NCBI): domain Eukaryota; kingdom Metazoa; phylum Chordata; class Actinopteri; order Salmoniformes; family Salmonidae; genus Salvelinus; species Salvelinus sp. IW2-2015. The sequence continues at coordinate 280,437 of NW_019943521.1, forward strand.
GTAAATGAATGAATCAATGAACACACCCATCCATTCTTGATGAGGCTTTCTGGTGAGCAGGGCATCTTAACAAAGTCACTGTGCCACACATGATGTCCAGAATGAGGTTTTAATGTGCTTTTATGGTGGAACTCATTCACCTGAATAGGGAGGTAGACAGAGACATGAATGATCTGTGAGAGACAGCAATGATTTCAACATACATTTTCTGGTGTAAAGATCCAGTTCACTCTGTCGCTTTAAAAACGATATTTTTCATTGAGCTAGACTGTTTTAACTATCTCACTCTACCTCCTCCTCCTCATTCTCTCCATAATCACAAACAAAGAAAGACACCACAGTTATTCTGACCAGACAGAGCGATGCCAGAGAGTCTTACATCTATGAGAACGTTGTTAGTTCTGCTGAAGGACAGCGGCTCCAGCTCCACGTGACACTGAGGGACTTTCTTCAGCTCAGAGAGAGAGCAGCACGACCTCTTCTCCTCCTCATCCCTCACTCCTCTCGTTCCATCCCTCTCGCTTTCCCACCCTCTATCCCTCGATCTTTCCCTCGCCCCCTCCATCTCTCTTTCCCTTCCTCCATCCCTCTCTCTTTCCCTTCCTCCATTCCTCTCTCCTTTGCTCGCTCCATCCCTGTCGCTTTCCCTTCCTCGATCCCTCTCTCTTTCCCACCCTCTATCCCTACCTCTACCCCTCTTTTTCTCCCTTTCCTCATCCCTTTCTCTCTCACTGTCTCCATGCAGTGATTTGGCGACCAGAGTGTTGTCAACATCGACCAAGTTTCCAACAGGGAACTCGCTGCTTGGGCGGCGTTTGACCTCCTGACCCCTGTCCTTGTCCTCCATGGGGTCGTCTTGCTGCAGAGCAGCTTTCATCTGGGAGCTGTGGTTGTTATGACCTGCTATCCCCAGAGAGAGACAGAGAGACAGGAGGACACAGGAKGACAATTTGATGCTGTATTTGATAGCTGTAGGACCTTCAATAAGAATAAGTTGATGTTATTATAATCAATCCATCMAACTTTAATTGTCACCARAGGGAAATTTGGTTCRTGAGCAGCGGTAAYATGATAGAAATAGTTAATTCAATAGTTAAGAAAGGTAAGAGATTTTGTATTTAAATAAAGGGCTTCATTAACACAGGCAGCCCAATTCTGATCTTTTGCACAATTATTGGCAAACGATCTGATCTGATTGGTCAAAAGACAAATMATTGGGCAAAAGATCAGATTTGGGCCACCTGTATAMCTCGCAGATTTAGTATTTCCAACCCACCTGTWGTGGAGATCTTGGTCCATTCTCCTTTAAGGAGGTCTTCTACTTTCACTCTCAGCTCAGACACTGACTTATTCATATCTCCAAAGTACTGAAGAGGACAGACAATGATGCTGGGCAAGTCTGAAGATACACTGGGACTTGAGAGAGATTGATAACTCTGGACAGAGAGAGAGAGATTTACATCACTGTAACTTCATATTCATATCATGTATAGGCCTAACAAGGCAGTATAGTCACCTGAAGGAAATGGATGTGATCCTCTGTGTGTGAGAGTTGCTCCAGCTCAGCATCTCTCCTCCTCAGCTCAACTATCTCCTGTTCCAGTTGCTCCAGTAGTCCTTCAGCTCGACTCACTTCAGCCTTCTCCTGGGCTCTGATCAGCTCCTTCACCTCAGAGCGCCTTTCCTCCATGGAGCGGATCAGCTCAGTAAAGATACTCTCACTGTCATCCACTGCTGCATTTGCAGAACGCTGTTAGGAGAGAGAGAGGAGGCTCCTTGTCAAAAAGTATATTTCCACTCAAACTGGGAACCCAGACAGCCTGTTCCCTACAGTGGGACTCGGACAGTGGGACTGGAGAGCGGCTGCTCTCTCTCTTTCTGTCTCTCTCTCTCTCTGCATGCTGGGAGTGTTTGGTGCATGCTGGGAATTGTATGAGTGAGTGCTGTGTAGCGTTAGATATCCTGGTTTTTCTTTTACGTTTCCTTTTCTTGGTGGTATCATTTTTCTTTTTTCCTCTGCATGATTAAGGTTATCATTATTTCTATTTAGTTGTTGTGGTAGAATTAAGTATATTGTTTTTCGTGTCGAAATTACCCTGGCTTTGGCGGGGATGGCGACCCACATAGGGACGCCGTCCCTGTCACTGCGGCACGGCTTTAGGTGTGTTACTGAAGCTACTGTTACTGTGGAGGAGTTTCTGGTCGCCGTAGGATATGAGAATGTTGCTTATGCGTCACAGATGAATAAAGCGGTGGTGGTTTTTCTTAAAGAAGAACGTCTTGTTGATCGTATGGTTGAGCATGGCGTACTTCTTAAAGGAATGTTTATTCAAGTTACACCGCTTTTTTCTCCGTCAACAAGGGTAACTATTTCAAATGTACCTCCGTTTATTCCCAATGAGCTATTGGAGCGCGAGTAATTGCGGTTTGGGAAGTTTGCAATTTCAATTAAGGTTGTTCCGTTGGGTTGCAAACACCCGGCGTTGAAACAGGTTATGTCGTTTCGGCGACAGGTGTTTATGTTTTTGGACTCACCGGAACAGACTTTGGAGTTATCGTTTAAAGTCAAGTATGACAACAGACTGTATATGGCTTATGCTAGTACGGGTAGTCAACGGTGTTTTGAGTGTGGGGATGTTGGCCATAAGCGACATGCTTGCCCGAAAAGGGAGAAGACAGAGGGAGGGGCGCAGGTGGTCTTCGTAACGCCTGGGCCCACTGATGTAGGGAGAGGTGGGCCGACAGTGGTTGAGCAGCCACAAGCACCTGTTGCTGAGGAATAAGTTGTCCGTGTTGAGGGCACGGAGTTGCAACTTGTACCAGAGGGAAATGTTATGCAGCAGAAAAATATTGTTGTAGAAGGTAAGGACAGATCTGAAGAGCTATTTCCTCAGACTGGTGAGGAGTTGCCCAGTACGAGTGCTGTGGTACAGGAGGGGGTTCATGTGGAGCTAATCTCCCAGGTAGTGGAGGAGATGCCCACTATGAGTAATGGAGTACAGGAGGGGGTTCATGTGGAGCTAATCTCCCAGGTAGTGGAGGAGATGCCCACTATGAGTAATGGAGTACAGGAGGTGGTTCATATGGAGCTAATCTCCCAGGTAGTGGAGGAGATGCCCACTATGAGTAATGGAGTAGGGGAGGGGGTTCAGGTGGGGCTAGTCTCCCAGGTAGTGGAGGAGATGCCCACTATGAGTAATGGGGTACAGGAGGGGGTTCAGGTGGGGCTAGTCTCCCAGGTAGTGGAGGAGATGCCTGGTACGAGTGATGGGGTGCAAGTGGGGAGTGTTGAGAGGGATGTGGTAGAGGGGAGTCAGGGGTCTGTGGCCTCAGCTGAGGAGGATCAGGAGAAGGATATGGATATCTCTCCTGATATGATAGCAGCTGATGAAGACTCAATTTACAGTCTAGAGGAGGTAAATGGGTTCCTGGATCAGACTTTTGGGAAATCTGTCAAATTGCCAGATTTTTTTGATGTTGATAAGTTTGTGAGGTCAGCTGTGATGTTACAGAAGATGGTGGGGTTAGACCAGCTGAGTGAGAAGAAGGAAATTTGTTACTGCTGTCACAGCAGCAAAAGGTAGTGGGAAATGTGGTCAGGTCTCTAGGGTAGGGGGCAGCATTGGGAATTTTGGATGGAAAGCGTGCCCAAATTAAACTGCCTGCTACTCAGCCATAAAAGCTAGAATATGCATATAATTAGTAGATTTGGATAGAAAACACTCTAAAGTTTCTAAAACTGTTTTAATGATGTCTGTGAGTATAACATAACTCATATGGCAGGCAAAAACCTGAGAAAAAATCCAACCAGGAAGTGGGAAATCTGAGGTTTCTCTTTGCCTATCGAATACACAGTGTCTATGGGGTCATATTGCACTTCCTAAGGCTTCCACTAGATGTCAACAGTCTTTAGAACCATGTTTAATGCTTCTACTGTGAAGGAGGGGGCGAATGAGAGGGGATTGAGTCCAGATCAGGTCTGCCAGCAGAGCCACGAGCTGACCATGCGCGTTCACGTGATAGTTATCTTGCGTTCCATTGCATTTCTGAAGACAAAGGAATTCTCCGGTTGGAACATTATTGAGATTTAATTTAAAAACATCCTAAAGATTGATTCTATACATCGTTTGACATGTTTCTACGGACTGTAACGGAACTTTTTGACTTTTCGTCTGCACCTAGTGATCGCGCCTCATGAATTTTGATTACTGGGCTAAACGCGCTAACAAAAAGGAGGTATTTGGACATAAATGATGGACATTATCGAACAAAAAACAAACATTTATTGTGGAACTGGGATTGCCTGGGAGTGCATTCTGATGAAGGTCATCAAAGGTAAGTGAATATTTATAACGCTATTTCTGACTTCTGTTGACTACACAACATGGCGGATATCTGTTTGCGGTTGTTTTGGGCACTGAGCGCTGTACTCAGATTAGTTGCATGGTGTGCTTTTTCCGTGAAGTTTTTTAAAATCTGACACAGCTTGGCATTAAGGAGAAGTGGATCTAAAATCCATGCATAACAGTTGTATCTTTTTAGCATGTTATTCTGAGTATTTCTGTAAATTGATGTGGCTCTCTGCAAAATCACCGGATGTTTTGGAACTACTGAACATAACGCGCCAATGTAAACTAAGATTTTTGGATATAAATATGTACTTTACCGAACAAAACATACATGTATTGTGTAACGTGAAGTCCTATGAGTGTCATCTGATTATCAAAGGTTAGTGATTCATTTGATCTCTATTTCAGCTTTTTGTGACTCCTCTCTTTGGCTGGAAAAATGGCTGTGTTTTTCTGTGACCTAACATAATCATTTGGTGTGCTTTCGTCGTAAAGCCTTTTTGAAATTGGACACTGTGGCTGGATTTATAACAAGTGTATCTTTAAAATGGTGTAGAATACTTATATGTTTGAAGAATTTTAATTATGGGATTTCTGTTGTTTTGAATTTGGCGCCCTGCACTTTCACTGGCTGTTGACGAGGTGGGACGCTACCATCTCACATACCCTAGTGAGGTTTTAAGAGAAAATTAAAACAATGATGATGATTATGCCTCATTATTCCTCTTTGGTTTCTCTGTGGTTTCTTCTGCTTTTCCTTTCTCTTTTTTATATGGAGGTACTAAGCGTAGGTTCTGTCAATATTAATGGGGGAAGGGACAGGAATAAGAGGGCTTGGGTATTAGAAGTAATAAAACAGAAAAGGCTTAATATAGTTTTTCTACAGGAGATACATAGTGATGAGGCTAATGAGGTTGACTGGGGTATGTGGTGGGATATACTCAGTCATGGTACTAATTTCAGTGCTGGGGTGGCAATCTTGTTTTCCTCAGGCTTAGGGGTGACTGTGATGTCTACAACAGAGATTGTCATGGGTCGGGTTTTATTGGTCAAGGCGGATGTTATGTTTTTTAAATATTTGTTTTATTTTTATGTTTATGCTCCTAATGAGGGTACAGAGTGTATTGCTGTATTTGATAAAATAAAGGAAACCTTAAGACAGTGTGACCAAGAGGGGTGTATGGTTTTAGTGGGGGACTGGAACTGTACAGTGGATCACACTGCTGAAGAACCTCACCTGCGGTCAGCAACTTGTCTGTCTGGTCTATTAACTGAGTTTGAGCTTTCTGATGTGTGGAGAGTAAGGAATGCAAAAGTTAGGCAGTAAACATGGCTGAAAGTTAATGCAGGTCGTGTTCAGTTGCACAGGTTTTAGACAAGGTTGTAACTGTATAATCCGATCCACTAACTCTAGTAAGGGTTGGAAGGTATACAGGTTGTAGTGTCATACTGTTTAGCACATACTGCGTATTTAGCGGATTGGAAGGTTAGACAGGTGTATGTATCTGAGCACTACTCTAGTAGGGTTGGAAGGTTAGACAGGTTGTATGTATCTGACACTACTTAGTAGGGTTGGAAGGTTAGACAGGTTGTATGTATCTAGCAACTTACTCTGTAGTTAGGTTGGAAGGTTAGACAGGTTGTATGTATCTGAGCACTACTCTAGTAGGGTTGGGAAGAGTTAGACAGGTGTTTATGTTACTGTGAGCACTACTCTAGTAGGTTGGAAGGTTAGACAGGTTTGGTATGTATCTTGAGCACTACTCTAGTAGGTTGGAAGGTTAGACAGGTTGTATGTATCTGCAACTACTCTAGTATGGGTTGGAAGGTTAGACAGGTTGTATGTATCTGATCACTACTCTAGTAGGGTTGGAAGGTTAGACAGGTTGTATGTATTCTGATCACTACTCTAGTAGGTTGGAAGGTTAGACAGGTTGTATGTATCTGAGCACTACGTTAGTAGGGTTGGAAGGTTAGACGGTTGTATGTATCTGAGCACTACTTAGTAGGTTGGAAGTTAGACAGGTTGTATGTATCTGAGCACTACTCTAGTAGGGTTGGAGTTAGACAGGTTGTATGTATCTGGGCACTACTCTAGTAGGGTTGGAAGGTTAGACAGGTTGTATGTATCTGAGCACTACTCTAGTAGGGTTGGAAGGTTAGACAGGTTGTATGTATCTGAGCACTACTCTAGTAGGGTTGGAAGGTTAGACAGGTTTGTATGTATCTGAGCACTACTGTAGTAGGGTTGGAAGGTTAGACAGGTTGTATGTATCTGAGCACTACTCTAGTAGGGTTGGAAGGTTAGACAGGTTGTATGTATCTGAGCACTACTCTAGTAGGGTTGAAGGTTAGACAGTGTTGTATGTATCTGAGCACTACTCTAGTAGGGGGAAGTAGACAGGTTGTATGTATCTGAGCACTACTCTAGTAGGGTGGAAGGTTAGACAGTTGTATGTATCTGAGCAGCTACTCTAGTAGGGTTGGAAGGTAGACAGGTTGTATGTATCTGAGCACTACTCTAGTAGGGTTGGAAGAGTTAGACAGGTTGTATGTATCTGAGCACTACTTCTAGTAGGGTTGGAAGGTTAGACAGGTTGTATGTATCTGAGCACTACTCTAGTAGGGTTGAAGGTTAGGACAGGTTGTATGTATCTGAGCACTACTTCTAGTAGGTTGGAAGGTTAGACAGGTTGTATGTATCTGAGGCACTACTGTAGTAGGGTTGGAAGGTTAGACAGGTTGTCTGTATCTGAGCCACTACTGCTAGTAGGGTTGGAAGGTTAGACAGGTTGTCTGTATCTGAGCACTACTGTAGTAGGGTTGGAAGGGTTAGACAGGTTGTTGTATCTGAGCACTACTCTAGTAGGGTTGGAAGGTTAACAGGTTGTATGTATTCTGAGCCACTACTCTAGTAGGGTTGGAAGTTTGACAGTTGTACTGTATCTGAGCACTACTCTAGGTAGGGTTGGAAGGTTGACAGTGTATGTATCTGAGCACTACTCTAGTATAGGGTTGGAAGGTTAGACACGGTTGTATGTATCTGAGCACTACTCTAGTAGGTTGGAAGTTAGACAGGTTGTATGTATCTGAGCACTACTCTAGTAGGGTTGGAAAGGTTAGACAGGTTGTATGTATCTGAGCACTACTCTAGTAGGGTTGGAAGGTTAGACAGGTTGTTATGTATCTGAAGGGGCACTACCTCTTAGTAGGGTTGGAAGGTTAGACAGGTTGTATGTATCTGAGCACTACTCTAGTAGGGTTGGAAGGTGTGATATTACTCCTGTGGGTTTCTCTGATCACCATATTGTTACTGTTGATATCACTTGTCCTGTCCACAAAGGTCATCACCTTATTGGTATTTTATTGTTAAGTTGTTACATGATGTCATGTTTTGTGAAAGGTTTTGTTGTTTTGGGAAAAATGGAGGGTTACAAAAGTGAATTTTGAGTCCTTGAGACAATGGTGGGAGGTTGGGAAGGCCCAAATACGATTGATTGTTTTGTCAACAGTATACTGCCCTGTCTCGTATTGAAGTTAAAGAGACTATCAGGGCCCTTGAACAGGACATCAAATTTATTGAATTGAAGTTGCTCACACAGAATGACCCCGGACTAGTTATGAACTTACAGGACAAGAGACATGAACTGAGGTCGTTTTTACATGAAAGAGTGAAGGGTGCCTTGATTAGGTCTTGTTTTGCTACCCTCAAGGATATGGATGCTCCTAACCTAGGACAGTCGACATTGCAACGTAAACAGATGGTCTGCCTTCGTCTCCCTGATGGGAAGATGACTACGGATGACAGTGAAATGCGCCAACATGCCGTGGATTTCTACTCTGCCCTCTATAAGGCGGAGGATTGTGACTCTCTGTGTACTGAACAGTTGTTATACGGTCTTTCTCAATTGGGACCAGAGCAGAGAGTTGCTTTGGACTCTGACTTTACTCTGCATGAGCTGTCAACAGCAGTTATGCAGCTCTCATCAGGCCGAGCCCCTGGCATCGATGGTTTACCATCTGAGTTCTATAAGCACTTTTGGGGGTCTATTGGGGAGGATTTTTATGAAGTGGTGTGTGGATCTTTTCATGAGGGTTCTCTTCCTGTATCCTGTCAACGTGCGGTGCTTTCATTGTTGCTAAAAAAGGGGGATTTGGCTCTTATAAAAAATTGGCGACCTGTTGCATTGCTGTGCGCAGAATATAAAATTGTATCTAGATGTCTCTCAAACAGGTTGAAAGAGTATCTGGGCCTGTTGGTCCACAAGGACCAGTCCTACTGTGTACCTGACCGCTCTGTTGTTGACAACTTGTTTCTGATAAGAGATGTTTTAGACATTTGTAAACTGTCTGATGTAAATGTGGGTTTACTTTCTTTGGATCAGGAGAAGGCTTTTGATCGTGTGGACCACCAGTACTTGTTCAAGACAATGAAAACCTTTGGGTTTGGGGATGTTTTTTTGTCTTGGATGAGTTTACTGTATGCTGGGGCCTCGTGTATGGTGAAGGTGGGGGGTGGTTTGAGTTGCCCCATCCCCGTCCAAAGGGGCATCAGGCAGGGATTCCCAATTTCAGGGCAGTTATATTGTCTGGAAATTGAACCAATGCTTTGTTTTTTAAGAGCGAGGCTTACTAGTTCCTCTGTGCCAGGTGTAATGAAGGGTCCCACGATAGCACTGTCTGCATATGCAGATGATGTGACAGTTTTTATTACAGGGGTTGAGGATGTTAAGGTTCTCTCAAACGCTTTAAAGGTGTATGAGGGGGCCTCCTCAGCTAGAGTCAATTGGGAAAAGAGTGAATCGCTGTGGGCAGGTCAGCTTCAGATAGGGTCCGCTCCACAGTTACCAGGGAGGCTTCAGTTGGGGTCCGCTCCACAGTTACCAGGGGGGCAAGAGTGGGGCAGAGATAATACCCAAATTCTTATTTTCAATGATGGCCTAGGAACAGCGGGTTAACTGCCTTGTTCAGAGCAACAGATTTTTACCTTGTCAGCTCAGGGATTTGATCTTGCAACCTTTCGGTTACAAGTCCAACACTCTCACCACTAGGCTACCTGCCGTGTTGGGTACAGGTGCATCCCCAAAAGGTTGTTGGCGGTCTTTATACAAACTGCCTCATACAAACTGACAGCTGACCTCCAATGGAGGATAATACCATTGGCAACTGGCTTTTGATACAGTTGATCATGCTATACTAAGGCAGAGATTGTTGAGTGTAGGTCTTTCGGAGCATGCAGTTGCATGGTTTGCTAACTATCTGTCTGATAGAACTCAGTGCACTCAATTTGATGGGCTTATGTCTGTTAAATTGTCTGTCTGACCTCTGAACCTTTCACCTATTACTACCTGTCAGGGCAAGGAGATTGAGGTTGTAACCTCATATAAATATCTTGGAATTCTAATTGATGATGGCCTCTCTTTTAAATTGCATATTCAACAACTTACAAAAAAATTGAAGCTGAAATTGGGATTTTATTTTAGGAATAAGGCCTGTTTTTCTTTTGAAGCCAGAAGGAGGCTAGTATCAGCTACATTTATGCCTTTACTAGAATATGGGGATATTTTATATATGAATGCTTCCGCTCAGTGTTTGAGATCAATTGACACTCTTTACCATCGCACTTTGAGATTTATTTTAAACTGCAAAACCCTTACGCACCACTGCACTTTGTATACCAGGGTAGGCTGGCCTTCTCTAGTCACTCGTAGGCTCAGTCACTGGTATACTTTTATTTACAAAGCCATTTTGGGTTTACTACCTTTTTATTTGGGCATTTTTATTGTTCAGAATTGTGGTGGGTACTCTCTTCGTTCGCTGGACTTTATCCTGCTAACTGTTCCAAATGTCCGAACTGGATTTGGTAAAAGGGCTTTTATGTACTCTGCGCCATCGTCTTGGAACACCTTACAAAATACTTTTAAACTGGAAGAACTTGTCCCGATTGGTGTTTTTAAATCACTGATGAAGGATTTTGAGGCTGATTCCCTGACCTGTCAATGTTTTTAATTTGCTGTTTTTGATATTGTTATACTCTTGTGAATTCAATGGTTTTTACTAGATTACTTGTAGTTTTTCATGTTGTTTGTCTGTAATTTTTGTAATGACTTGGTGCTGCCTATCTTGGCCAGGACGCTCTTGAATAAGAGATTTGAAATCTCAATGAGCCCTTCCTGGTTAAATAAAGGTTAAATAAAAAATAAAAACATAAATTGAGCCAAAGCCACCAATATGCCTCTGGTACACCTGGATCCGACAGTTGGGGAAGGGTGTCCATTCTGTGCTGAGTCTGAAACTCTGGCACATCTGTTTTTACAGTGTCCCTTTACAGTTGGTTGGGATGATTGACCTGATCCCTTCTTGGTTCTCAGCTTTGGGAGAGGTTTTCTCTTCCCAACTGTTTATATTTGGGCTAAAGTACAGGTTTAGTCGAAAGGGTGTAGTTATTTTGCTTAATTTTGTGTTAGGGGCAGCTAAATTAGCAATATGGAAGACCCAAAAGAACAGTATTCGGGGACAGGGGTCTGTGGATGTGGTGGGAATGCTGGAGGGAATGTTGGCAGCGAGACTGAGGGTTGAGTTTGTCTATTACAAACTGGTTAACAATATTGATCTGTTTATGAGTATATGGTGTATTCAGAGTCTGTTGTGTTTAGTTACTGTGGAGGAGGATTTGGTGTTGTGTTTTTAATTGATGTGTAAATATGGTTTTGTATGAGTTTTTATTGTGTTGTGGGTTCCCAGACCCAATAAAGATGATTTAAAACTCAGAACTCTCTCTCTCTCTCGCACTCTCTTTAACTGGTTGACTCGAGGAGGGAAGTGAAATGGTGCGTCTCTTCTGGTCAATAATAATAGTCACCTTAAGAAACTCCACAGCCTGTTGGATCTCCTTCAGCACCTTCTCTCTCTCCTGGACATTCTGCTGACTCATCCCCAGCTGACTCTGTGGAGAAACACTCTTTATTGAGCTACCAAGTTTTATGTGTCCAATAAGTCACAGTAACTAACAGGATAGAGATGAATCTGGAGAAAGTCCCTTTGGAAAACTATGATCTATGTTGTTTGTTAAAAAAGGCCAGCCATCTAAACCTATTTTCTCACCTACATAACCTGTCAATCACTTAGCAAACAGTTACTACACAGTTGAATGTTTATAGTTTTTACAGTACACAACACAAATCAGAGAGACTGAACATTGGGCTCATGAAAGCTCATTCAGAATGATGTTTTTTTACTTTAGAAAATGCTCATATCCAGAGTGACTTAGATGAGCAATTAGGGTCAAGTGCTTCGCTCAAAGGCGCACTGACAGATTTTTCACCTAGTCGGCTTGGAGATTCAAACCAGCAACCTTTCAACGCTATTAACCAGTAGGCTACCTGCCACCCGTATTCATAATTCTTCTGCTGTGGATAGATGTCATTTGAATAACTATGTTTATTTCTCTCTCCTATTAAACCAACCTTCCTACTTTGTCTTTATTTGTATTTATTTCTGTTTATCAGAGAGTTACCAACAAGTTGTTCTGGTCTAACCTGTTTCTCAGTCCTCTCTGCTGCAGCTGACACTGTATCATGGCCTTTATGTTCATCCATCATACATTGATAACAGATGCATTGTTGATCGGTACGACAGTAAACCTCCAGCAGTTGGTCATGATGAGAGCAGATCTTCTCCTGTAGTTGTGCGGTGGCTTTGACCAGCTTGTGTTTCTTTAGTACAGGAAGATCATAGTGAGGCTGGAGGTGAGTCTCACAGTAAGACACCAGACACACCAGACAGGACATGAGGGCTTTCTGCYTTCTGGTCCCAGTGCAGAAATCACACGCCACATCTCCAGGTCCAGCATTGCACAGAGCAGGGGGAGCAGCCTGGAGTCCTGTCTTCTTCAGTGTCTCCACCACCTCAGCCAACATGTTATTTTYCCCCAGAGTAGGCCTTGGAGTGAAGGTCTGATTGCACTGAGGACAGCTGTAGATGCCCTGATCATCCTGATCCCAGTAGCCCTCAATACAGCTTCTACAGTAACTGTGTCCACAGGGAATAGCCACCGGCTCCTTCAGTAGTTCCAGACAGACAGAACAACAGAACTGGTCCTGGTCCAGCAGAACTCCCTGCTGAGCCATTTAGACTGTTGTTGTTCACTCTCACACAGACAGACGACAGAGAGACTCAGATCAGTTTCGTTTCCTCAGAAGAGAGTTTGTGGGAGGGGGAGGGTCTTCCTGGTTATGCTAGAGGGTGGAGTTAAAGAAACAGAGGGAGGAGACAGAGGGAGGGAGAGAGAGAAAGAAACAAGAGAAAATGTGTCTGTGTGTGTGGCGGGGAACAAGAGAAAATGTGTCTGTGTGTGTGGCGGGGAACAAGAGAAAATGTGTCTGTGTGTGTGGGGGTAAAGAGAAAAGGTGTCTGTGCGTTGGGGGGACAACGAGAAAGTGTCTGTGGTGTGGGGGGTACAAGGAAAAGGTGTCGTGGTGGGGGGGAACACAGAGAAAATGTGTCTGGTGTGTGGGGGAACAAGAGAAAGAGTGCTGTGTGTGGCGGGAAAGAAGAAGGTGTCTGTGTTGTGGGGGAAACAAGAGAAAATGTGTCTGTGGTGTTGTGTGTGTGTGTGTGTTGGGGGGGGAACAAGAGAAAATGTGTCTGTGTGTGTGGGGGAACAAGAAAAATGGTCGTCGGTGGCGGGAACAAGAGAAAGGTGTGTTGTGTGTGGTTGTGGGGGGGCATGTGGATAAGGTATAACTCCTTTGCTACATCTTTATGCCTGTCATCTTCTACAGTGATGGCTCAGGGAGCTGGTATGTAGTGATATCTCATGCAACCACAGACCACAAGACCACCATCCCACTAACAGCCAACCAAGATGCAGTCTCACAGACACACACACACGCACGCACACCCACCCCACACACACACACCACAACACAACACACACACACACACACACACACACACACACCACACACACACCACACAACACACACACACACCACACACCCACACACAACACCACACACGACAGATGCAGACAGAATGCAGTCCACAGACAAAGTCATACTAAGTTAAATAATGCATTTATGCTTCATAAACAACAGGTGTGGACTAGCAGTGAAATACTTACTCAGGGGCCCTCCCAACAATGCAGAGAGAACAAAAATTGAGAAATAATAGAAAGTAAACACTTAATAATAAAGGTAATGATAGTACACAATAAGTAATGATAACTTGACTATATTCAAGGGGTATCAGTACCGAGTCGATGTGCAGGGGTACAAGGTAATTGAGGTAGATACAGTTGAAGTCGAAAGTTTACATACACTTAGGTTGGAGTCATTAAAACCCTTTTTTCAACCACTCCACAAATGTCTTGTTAACAAACTATAGTTTTGGCAAGTCGGTTAGGACATCTACTTACAGACAGATCTGTAAGTAGATCTGCTTACAGACGGATTATTTCACTTATAATTCACTGTATCACAATTCCAGTGGGTCAGAAGTTTACATGCACTAAGTTGACTGTGCCTTTAAACAGCGTGGAAAATTCCAGAAAATGATGTCATTGCTTTAGAAGCTTCTGATAGGCTAATTGATAATTGATAATTAATTGATAGGCATACCTTCAAACTCAGTGCCTCTTTGCTTGACAAAATGGGAAAATCAAAAGAACTCAGCCAAGACCTCAGAAAAAAATATAGACCTTCACAAGTCTGGTTCATCCTTGGGACCAATTTCCAAACGCCTGAAGGTACCACGTTCATCTGTACAAACAATAGTACGCAAGTATAAACACCATGGGACCACGCAGCCATCATACCGCTCAGGAAGGAGACGCGTTCTGTCTCCTAGAGATGAATGTACTTTGGTGCGAAAAGTGAAAATCAATCCCAGAACAACAGCAAAGGACCTTGTGAAGATGCTGGAGGAAACAGGTACAAAAGCATCTATATCCACAGTAAAACGAGTTCTTTATCGACATAACCTGAAAGGCCGCTCAGCAAGGAAGAAGCCACTGCTCCAAAACCTTCATAAAAAAGCTAGACTACGGTTTGCAACTGCACATGGGGACAATGATCGTACTTTTTGGAGAAATGTCCTCTTGTCTGATGAAACAAATATATAACTGTTCGGCCTTTCAAAGCATTTCATGGCTAGAGATGTGAGTGCTGGGGAATTATTTATTTTTATTTATTTAACCTTTATTTAAATCAGTTTCGAACAAATTGTTTTTTACAATGATGGCCTACCAAAAGGCTAAAGGCCTGGGATTAAAAATTAAAAATAAGATATAGGACAAAACTCACATCACAACAAGAGAAGCACCACAACACTACATAAAGAGAGACCTAAGACAACAACAGGTATACGGAGATGACCAGTTTACAGAGGAGTATAGAGTGCAGTGAAGTGTCCTATAAGGAGCATTGGTGGCAAATCTGATGGCCGAATGGTAAAGCACATCTAGCACATCCTTACTGTACCTGCCAATCTATAAATGATGTCTCTGTAATCTAGCATGGGTAGGATGGTCAACTGAATCATGGTTAGTTTGGCAGCTGGGGTGAAAGAGGAGCGATTACGATAGAGGAAACCAAGTCTAGATTTAACTTTAGCCTGCAGCTTTGATATGTGCTCCCAAGTACGTGTATGAGGTGACTACCTCAAGCTCTAAACCCTCAGAGGTAGTAATCACACCTGTGGGGAGAGGGGCTTTCTTCTTAACAAACCACATGACCTTTAATTTGGAGGTGTTCAGAACAAGGTTAAGGACAGAGAAAGCTTGTTGGACATTTAGAAAGATTTGTTGTAGGGCGTTTAACACAAAATCCAGGGAGGGGCCAGCTGAGTATAAGACTATCATCTGCATATAAATGGATGAGAGAGCTTCCTACTGCCTGAGATATGTTGTTGAGGTAAATTGAGAAGAGCGTGGGGCCTTGGATCGAGCCTTGGGGTACTCCCTTGGTGACAGGCAGTGGCTGAGACAGAAGATGTTCTGATTTTATACACTGCACTCATTGATAGAGGTAGTTAGCAAAGCAGGCCAAAGACCCCTCAGAGACACCAATACTTACAGTGGGGAGAACAAGTATTTGATACACTGCCGATTTTGCAGGTTTTCCTACTTACAAAGCATGTAGAGGTCTGTAATTTTTATCATAGGTACAGTTCAACTGTGAGAGACGGAATCTAAAACAAAAATCCAGAAAATCACATTGTATGATTTTTAAGTAATTAGTTTGCATTTTATTGCATGACATAAGTATTTGATACATCAGAAAAGCAGAACTTAATATTTGGTACAGAAACCTTTGTTTGCAATTACAGAGATCATACATTTCCTGTAGTTCTTGACCAGGTTTGCACACACTGCAGCAGGGATTTTGGCCCACTCCTCCATACAGACGTTCTTCAGATCCTTCAGGTTTCGGGGCTGTCGCTGGGCAATACGGACTTTCAGCTCCCTCCAAAGATTTTCTCATACGGTGCAGTGTGACCTCCCCTTTGCGAAAGCATCCCAAGAATGATGTTTCACCTCCATGCTTCCAGGTTTGGATGGTGTTCTTGGGGTTGTACTCATCTTCTTCTTCCCAAAACACGGGAGTGGAGTTTAGACCAAAAGCTCTAGTTTTGTCTCATCAGACCACATGACCTCTCCATTCCTCTCTGGATCATCAGATTGGTCATTGGCAAACTCAGACGGGCCTGGACATGCGCTGGCTTGAGCAGGGGACCTTGCGTGCGCTGGGGATTTAATCATGTCGGCGTAGTGTGTTACTAATGGTTTTCTTTGAGACTGTGGTCCCAGCTCTCTTCAGGTCATTGACCAGGTCCTGCCGTGTAGTTCTGGGCTGATCCCTCACCTTCCTTCATGATCAATTGATGCCCCACAAGGTGAGTTTGCATGGCCAGACCGAGGGTGATTGGACCGTTTTCTTGAAATTCTTCTTTTCATTTTTATAATTTCGCCAATAGTTGTTGCTTTCACCAAGCTTGCTTTGCCTATTGTCCTGTAAGCCATCCCAGCTTGTGCAGTCTACAATTATATCCCTGATGTCCTTACACAGCTTCAGGTTTGGCCATTGTAGAGAGGTTGGAGTCTGTTTGATTGAGTGTGTGGACAGGTGTCTTTTATACAGGTAACGAGTTCAAACAGTGCAGT
>NW_019943521.1:296978-304404 GCF_002910315.2 Salvelinus sp. IW2-2015
GCAGTTAATACAGGTAATGAGTGGAGAACAGGAGGGCTTCTTAAAGAAAAACTAACAGGTCTGTGAGAGCCGGAATTCTTACTGGTTGGTAGGTGATCAAATACTTCTGTCATGCAATAAAATGCAAATTAATTACTTCAAAATCATATAATGTGATTTTCTGGATTTTTGTTTTAGATTCCATCTCTCACAGTTGAAGTGTACCTATGATAAATATTACAGACTTCTACATGCTTTGTAAGTAGGAAAACCTGCAAAATCGGCAGTGTATCAAATACTTGTTCTCCCCACTGTAGTTTGGAGGGGGACCAGAGAGTTGTGAGAAACAGATAGAGCAGTATTGAATTGGGAAGATAGTTCATCAGGGGGGTTGGGGGTGTGGTCAAGAGGCAGGGCAGAACAGATGGCATCAGAGAGTTGGAGGGGGTCAACAGCTTTGATGTTGCAGAAGGAAAGGAGGCGTTTGTCAGTGTTGTGGTGTGAGTATGAGGGAAGAGAGAAATTAAGGTTATTGTGGCCAGACAGTTGGAATAGGGAGGGGGAGATATGAGTTAGGTTGAGGCCAACAGAGCAGACAAAATCAAGTATGTGTCACTTGATGTGAGTGGGAAAATGTACATTATGGGCAATATTGAAACTGTCCAGAACAGCAATGAAATCAGAGGAAAGTTTTGAGTTTGATGAGTCCGTGTGAATATTCATATCGCAAAGCAACATTAAGCGGTGGGAGAATGGGACAGCAAAGGTGAGTAGTTCAGACAGGAATGATTCATTAAGTTCAGGAGGACGGTACACAAGGATAGCCAGCAGCAAGTAGCTTGGTTAAGAGAAAATAAATCACCAGGTTGTTGCCAAGTTTCAGTTAGGTGGAGGAAGTCTTGTCGTCAGATATTAGTTCATAGACCAAGGGAGCTTTGTTCATTGATCTCTCTTTCTTTCTCTCTCTCTTTCTCTCTCTCTCTGGTTGACAATCACCCTCCTTCCTTTATTGTCCCCACTCGTCCTCTCTTTCATTTCTTTCTCTACTCTTGACAAATCACTCTCCTCCCTCTCTTCCACCTCCTGTGCCAAATGTAAACAAACTGTTAAGAGATTATTTGATGAGAAATGACTATTATATTATTATACTATTACATTATTATACTTTTATATTATTATATTATATCAAACATTGTATAAGATCCAGTAGTAACTTATGAAGAGACGAGGTGAAAATGTCTACTGGTCTGGTGGGGATCTCTTTGGGACTAAATAAAGGATTTATTTACAGTATTTTAGTATAGTGTTCTATGCTTTTTAAAATAATTAATTAATTATTTCATTCAGTAAAGACAAGACAATGTCAACACGTTGGTCTTAGAATGCTATATATGTTATAGATTAATAACTTATTAATAACATATTAAAAACATATATTGTGTGTGCCAGCACTCAGCCACAATACAGGGCTCCACAATGCTCATTTTAGTTTACCAATACACTAAGAGTGACATCATTACTGGATTATAAGAAGGAATGTATCAATCATTTTGGACAATAAACAGTGTGGACTAAGAGTATTTTAATTTAGAGTATACTTAACACATAGTGTCCATTTCTTGTCCATCACCAGAGGGGTTAAATCACAAAGATGAATGAGATAGACGTTGTTAGTTTCCTAATTCATAAAAGAAGATTGGAATGGACATGGTAAAACTGAGTATGATAAGTTATAACACATATCCAACTATAGCTTTCTCAATGCACCACAAAATTAGTCAGATCAAAGTTAACTCAAATCAAATCAATCAAATGTTATTGGTCACTTACACATGGTTAGAAGATGTTAATGCGAGTGTAGCGAAATGCTTGTGCTTCTAGTTCCAACAGTGCAGAAATATCTAACAAATAATCTGTTTGGCCGGGTGTGGTTCTCAATCAGAGGCAGCTGTCTATCGTTGTCTCTGATTGAGAACCATACTTAGGTAGCCTGTTCCCACCTGTGTTGGTGGGTAGTTGTTTTCTGTTTTGTGTGTCTTCACCTTACAGAACTGTTTCGTTTTTTCGTTCTTGCTCTTTGTTATTTTGTTCAGTGTTCAGGTTATTTATTCTATTAAAATATGAACACTTACCACGCTGCACCTTGGTCCTCTCGTTCCAACAGCCGTTACAGTAAGTCAGGCCTGGTGTAGCTGTCACGTTCCTGACCTATTTTTATGTTATTTTGATTATGTTTAGTTGGTCAGGGCGTGAGTTGGGGTGGGGCATTGTATTGTTGTGTGGTGTTTTGGTTAGTTCAATGGGTGTTGTATGGTGTATGGGATAGAGTATTGTTAGGTTGGTTAGTTATGTTATGGCTGCCTAGATTGGTCTCAATCAGAGACAGCTGTCATTCTTTGTTCTGATTGGGAGCATTTTAAAGGTAGCCATAGGCAGTAGGTTTTGTGGGTAGTTGTCTTGTTTAACGTTTGTTGCTCGTCTGGACGTTGCGTTATTAGCTTCACGATCATTTGTTGTTTGTTTTGTTTTTGTAATAGTGTTTTCTTCATGTTATCTCGTTGTTTAATTTAAAGAAGATGCTTATTTTTCCTCATGCTGCGTTTTGGTCCGTCTCTCCTCCACAGACGATGTGACAGACTACCACCACAACGACCAAGCGATTGAGAGGAGGTGAGGAACTAAAGCAATGGAGAGAAAGAGGAATGGAGTTGGGAGCAAATTTCAATGGAGAAGGACCCTGGGCTAGGTGGTTGAATCGCCGCTTGAGGGGGAGAAGAAGGCAGCCACAGCCAGAGCTGGTATGAGGTTAGGCAGCACGTAAGAGAGGCTGAAGCCGAGAGGCTCACCCAAAATTTCTTGGGGGGGGCTAAAGGGGAGTGTGGCGAAGCGGGTTGGATACCTGAGAATCCCGGGCTTACCGTGGAGTAAAGAGGGCTCTACTGGTCAGACACACGTTATGCGAAAGCGCAGGTTCCCAGTACGCGTGCTTAAGCCCAGTGCGGGTTATTCCACCTTGCCACGGGAGGCTAGGTTGGGCATCGAGCCGGATGCCATGAAGCCGGCCCAACGTATCTGGCTCCAGTACGTCTCCTCGGGCCGGTGTACATGGCACACCTTACGGTGTGTCCCGGTTCGCCTGACATAGCCAGTGCGGGCTATTCACCTCGCGACTGGCAGGGCTACGGGGACCATTCAACCTGTAAGGTTGGGGGAGGCTCGGTGCTCAAAGCACGGTGTCTCTTCACGGTCCGTATATCGGCGACCTTTCCACCAGTCCAGTACACAGTGCCTACACACGCACAGGCTTCCAGTGCATTCCAGAGCCCTGTTCTCTTCCACGACTCTCCTATGGTGCGTGTCTCAGCCAGTGCTCCAGTTCCGGCACCACGCCCAAGCTCCCTATTGCGTCTCAGAGCCCTGGACGCACTGTTCTTCTCCCGCATTCGCCTTGGGTGCGTGTCCTTAGCACCGGTACCTTCCAGTTCGGTACACGCACAGGCTACAGTGGTCGTCTCAGCCGGCAGAGTCTGCATCTGCCAGCGGGGCTGAACTGTCTGCAGCGGGCCTGAACTGCCGTTGCCCCAGGCGCGCGAAATGCCCGTTGCCAGCGCGCCTGACTGCCCGTCTGCCCAGCGGCCTGAACTGCCCGTCGCCTCAAGCGGCGCTTGAACTGCCCCGTCTGCCCAGCGGGCGCTAAACTGCCCAGTCTGACCCAGCGGCGCCTAGAACTGCCCGTCTGCGCGGCGCTGAACTGCCCGTCTGCCCAGCGGCGCTGAACTCCGTTGCCCGACGCTGATGCCCAGTCGCAGCGCCTGAATGCCCGTCTGCCAGGCGGCGTCGTGATATGCCCGTTGCATTACGCGCTGAACCGTCGTTCCATGAGCCTGCAAAGCCCGTCCTGCCATGAGCCTGCAAAGGTCGCCGTCTCCATGGTCCTACGACGTCCGCACAGGCCTGAAGCCAAGGAGACCGCTAGAAGCGTCCCCAGAACGGATAGCCAAGCTCCAAGATTCGCCATCAGCCAGAAGCCTGTTCAGCGCAACTGCCAGACCGGATCAACCAACTCCGCCAGACCTGATCAGCCAGATGCTTGCCGACAGACTACGGATTCGCAGAAGCCTTTCGCCAGACCGGATCAACAGAGTGCACAGACCAGAGCCTGTCAGCCAGCTCATGACCCATCAGAGCCGTACAGCCATTTGACCAATGCCAGAGCCGTCAGCCAGCCATGCCACATTGCCAGAGCAGACCCCAGCAGCGACTTCCGTCCATACAGTCCGGAGCTGCCGTCCTCAGTCCGGAGCTGCGTCCTCAGGCCGGAGCTCGCCGTCCCTCAGCGGATCTCGCTCAGTTCCGAGCATGCCAGTCTCAGTCCCGGAGCTGATCGCCCTCTCCGCGTGTTTGCCTTCATTAGGTGGTTTATGTTGGAGGTGGCATTGAAGGGGGAGATAGTTGAAGCGTGGGAGGAACTATGGGGTGGTGGACACGTCCAGAGCCGGAGCACACGTGGCACAGAGCCCACAGACACTCCCTAGCTTTTGTGTGTGTTCGGAGTCCGCACCTTGAGGGGGGGTTATGTCAGTTCTTGACTATTTTTATGTTATTTTGATTATGTTTAGTTGGTCGGGCGTGAGTTGGGGTGGGCATTGTATGTTGTGTGTGTTTTGGTTAGTCTATGGGTGTTGTATGTGTATGGGATAGATATTGTTAGGTTGTCTAGTTATGTCTATGGCTGCCTAGATTGGGTCTCATCAGAGACAGTTGTCATTCATTTGTCTCTGATTGGGAGCCATATTTAAGGTAGCCTATGGCAGTAGGCTTTTGTGGGTAGTTGTCTTGTTTAAGTTTGTTGCTCGTCTGGGCACTTGCGTTATTTTAGCATTCACGATCATTTGTTTGTTTTGTTTGTATTTGTATAGTGTTTCGTTTCATGTTTCATCTTCGTTGTATTATTAAAGAAAGGCTTTTTCCTCATGCTCTTTGGTCCGTCTTCTCCTCACATCATCCGTCATAAGCTACATATAGTGCTTCATTTCATCAAGTCAATCATATCGCATGCAAGCATCATAAAATGCCTTTAAGTTTACATTAATACTACTAAATAACTGAGATGAACAATAGAGCAACCAGTCGAACCTTATCTGTATTCATAAACATATATACTTTGTCTTATAACGAAAAAGATATCAAATACAGTGTTGCTCCTGACATCTTCATCACAAGTGGAGCTTACATGGGATAAATATGAATGGCACATGATTGAAATGCTGTAAATAGTGCCAAGAAATAAAGTTTCAACTCTTCTGTTATGTTCTGTATCTACTGATGTCCCTTTAAGAATGGACCCTTGTCTTGCGCAGTTTGTTGTCTGTTTATTCTGGTACTAACTTCTTTCAGTCAATGTAACTCCAGTTCCATTTCTTGTATTCCGAGTATTTCTTATTATATAAATAAGTAATAAGGGCTAAGACACTACAATGGCGACGAGGATGATTAACTGCAGTGTGCATCACGAATGCAGATGGAGCTCGTAGGAAGAGAGGAAGATGTTGACCCTGTAGCACAACAGCTAGCAAGCAGTGACGACGAGGGGAGAGCTGACGAGAACGAGGCGGCAGATCAAAGACCCGTGGAGCCGGAGGTAAAGAGAATGGCTAGCATCGGGAAAATAGATGTGTTTGATGACACGCAAGAAAACTGGGCAACTTACATTGAACGACTGGAACAGTACTTCATTGCAAACGACATTGCTGATAACAAGAGAGTACCAGCGTTGTTGAGTTTAATTGGCCCAAAAACGTACAGTTTGCTAAGAGATCTGACTGCCCCTCTGAAGCCCTCAAATAAAACATTCACAGAGATTGTGGAGATATTGCAAAATCCCCTATCACCTAAACCACTCCTCATCGCGGAACGTTTTCGTTTCCACAAGAGAGATCAGAATGAGGGTGAGGGTGTTCGTACATATGTAGCAGAGTTGAAGAAACTGTCTGAACATTGCCAGTTYGGAGAGAACCTAAATGACACATTAAGGGATAGATTTGTTTGTGGAYTGAAACATGAACACATTCAAAAACGTTTGCTCACAGAATCAGATCTCACGTTTGCAAAGGCTGTTGAAATTGCTGTGACTATGGAAATCGCGACGAAAGATGCATTTGAGTTGCAAAGTAAAAGAAATACTGAMCTATCACAAACTTCCCTGCACAAGTTTTCGCGCAGCCGACAGCGCCCCCGTTTGGCTGAAAAATGCAACAGGTGTGACAGAGATGGTCACAGAGCAGAGGACTGCCGTTTCAAAGACGAAATTTGTCACAAATGCAGTAGAAGGGGGCACATTCAAAGAGCATGCAGAGCAAAATTCAKTCACAACAGGAAAACTGAGAAAATTAAAGGGTCTGTGAATGCACTAGCAGAGAACAGTGGCAGTGATTCAGATGAACGAKTAATTGGTACAATGGAGTTAAACACAGTGACTTCTCCCAGCAGTAGCATAATATGGGTGACACCAGATATCGAAGGCAAACCCCTCAAAATGGAGCTGGACACAGGATCTGCAGTGTCTATAATTTCCACTACTGTCTACAATGAGCACTTCAAGGCTATCAAGCTGAAGAACACAAATGTGTTGCTGAAGACCTACTCAGGAGAGAGATTGAGCCCAATGGGGGCGTTGCAGGTCAGAGTGAGCTATGGGGGGCAAACACAACAGTTACAGCTGTATGTGGTGCCTGGAACTGGCCCCCCATTATTTGGCAGGGAATGGCTTTCAAAAATAAAGCTGAACTGGTGTGATTTGAAAATTCTCCACACGTTCCAGTCCAAAGAGAAAGACACAGACCAAACACTGGAACACTTGTGGAAGAAATACAACACAGTTTTCAGTGATCAGATGGGAACAGTAAAAGGCTTCACAGCAAAACTTGTACTGAGAGATGACGCAACCCCAAAATTCTGCAAAGCCAGATCGGTTCCATACTCCCTGAGACCAAAGGTGGAAGCGGAAATCGATCGCTTGCAGGATACAGGGATCCTGATGAAAGTGGACAGAAGCGAATGGGCCACACCCATAGTTCCTATTGTGAAGAAAGACGGGTCTGTTAGAATGTGTGGGGACTTCAAGGTAACTGTGAATTAGGTGCTGCTATAGCAGAAGCTATAAGGGAGCAAGCACACACTGAGGATGTTCAGAGCCTCCAGACAATCCTAGGCGCTACCCAGAACGAAGGCACCGTTCCACCAGACAGACTGGGACTTATAAACAAACAAACAAAAACTAACTGTGTCAAGTCAAATTAAAAGATGCTAAATAACTACAACAAGTTCTGGGGAAGTGTTTTCAGTTCGGTTTGGTAAAAGTAACTTCTGATTGTATAAGAAAGAAGTTAATGTTCTGTTACATTACTGATGTCCCCCTTTAACGCAATGGAGCACCTTGGTCGATGCT
>NW_019943521.1:307123-328068 GCF_002910315.2 Salvelinus sp. IW2-2015
GCAGTGTTGTTCTGTTTATTCTGGTACTAACTCTTTTCAGTAAATGTGAAGCTCCAGTTCCATTTCTTGTATTCAGAGTCTTTCTTATTATATAAATAAGTAATAAGGGCTAAGACACTACACTTTCAATTACACATTTTTGGGGGTATGTGTACTTTACTTTACTATATATATATATATATTTTTTACAACTTTTACTTCACTATATTCCTGAAGAAAATAATATACTTTTTGCTCCATACATTTTCCCTAAAAGGGTTTTACAGTACCTGGAACCAAAAAGGGTTCTCCTATGGGGACAGCCAAAGAACCCATCTGGAACCCTTTTTTCTAAGTGTACATTTTCTGGACTTTTTCAGAAATCTATTGCTGTCTTATTGATTTTCCAAAGACCAACAGGAGAGCTCACATTTAGAGATCCCCAGTGGTCAGTCTGTCCTGTCAACAAATGGACCTGACCTCCATATTCACAGTGTTACGGCTGTCATCGGAATGAGACCAAGGTGCAGCGTGGTAGGCGTACATTTTGAATTTATTAAATGAACACCAAAAAAACAAGAAAGATAAATGACACGTAACATATAGTAGCGCTAAACCAGCAACTAACAAAAACAAGATCCCACAACTGAAAGTGGGAAAAAAGGCTGCCTAAGTATGATTCCCAATCAGAGACAACGATAGACAGCTGCCTCTGATTGGGAACCATACTCGGCCAAAAACAAAGAAATAGACAACATAGAATGCCCACCCCAAATCACACCCTGACCTAACCAAATAGAGAAATAAAACGGTGCTCTAAGGTCAGGGCGTGACACACAGTGAGCCTAATTCTCCTAATAAGCTAGTATAAAATAGCTTTGAAACCTTGCTCATGAACAACTACTCATTGCAACATAGCAGTTAACAACCACAATTAGCATCACCGCAACTTTCTTTTGCTTTCCATTTGAATTGTTTGTTTCAGATACTTTAGGATAATGTCATCACCTTGGTGAGAAATGAGCTGAAGATGCTCAAGGCGATTCTTTGTAAACAATACCCAGATTGCACTGAGAGTCAGAGGAAGGATGAGGAAGTGATGCATGCTGAAGATGAGAACCAGGAGAGGGATGCCAGAAAGGGGGCTCTGAAGATCAAGTCCTAAGGGACATAAACCAGAAGAAGCTCACTGACACACTGGAGAAAAGTGGCTTTGTGGGCCACTGGTAGTTTCGGTTGGGTAGCGGCTAAGGACAGGGTTGTAACTACACTTGTGGAAAAAAAGGTTATATCTAGAACCAAAAATGCTAAATCGGCTGTCGATCCCTTTTGGGTTCCAGGTAGAACCCTTTTGGGTTTTCACAGAAGACTCTACGTCAAGGGTGAAATTGTGGTGTAGATATGGGGGGGTTTAAAAATATTTCCTGCAATTCTAGTTTCACATGACTTACTTTTGAGGGGTGTATGAAGGGGTACTTTGAAAAAAACAGTATAAGTGGAAGGATAAGTGGGGGAGAGAAACAGCTAGAAAAAATGTTCAGTTCTATAATGCTATTCTACACATTTTGTCATTGTTTTAAAGCTAATTTCCTGCAATGCCATGGGGCATAGAGCAACATTTGCTATTTTATAGCTCATTTCATGCTATTCTTCTGCGATGAGGATGAGAGAACATTTTACAGTTTTAAAGCTAATTTCCTGCTACTCTACACATTTTGACATGAGTCTAAGATAAAATGTTGCCGTTTTTAAGTAACTATCCAGTGAAATAAATATTTCTAATGACCGGTATAAGCCCACACCATTCTATTGTTGGGGTACGCCCACACCATTCCAACACAGAAAAGCAGATTTGTACGTCATTTTAATAAGCAGAACACTGCCATACATGTCCCCTCCTCCTGGAAGCACTCACAGAGTTGGAATGTATCTCTGGCCGGCCGGCACTCTGTCCTTCAAAACGTCTCTTCTGACACACTGACCCTCCTTCACACGTTCTACTCAACATTCACTGACCCTCCTTCACACGTTCTACACAACATTCACTGACCCTCCTTCACACGTTCTACACAACATTCACTGACCCTCCTTCACACGTTCTACAACAACATTCACTGACCCCTCCTTCACACGTTCATACACAACATTCACTGACCCTCCTTCACACGTTCTACAACAACATTCACTGACCCTCCTTCACACCGTTCTACACAACATTCACTGACCCTCCTTCACACGTTCTAACAACATTCACTGACCCTCCTTCACACGTATCACAACATTCACTGACCCTCCTTCACACGTTTCTACACAACATTCACTGACCCTCCTTCACACGTTCTAGACCAACATTCACTGACCCTCCTCTCACACGTTCTACACAACATTCACTGACCCTCCTTCACACGTTCTACAAACATTCACTGACCCTCCTTCACACGTTTCACACACATTCACTGACCCTCCTTCACACGTTCTACACAACATTCACTGACCCTCCTCTCACACGTTCTACACAAACATTCACTGACCCTCCTTCACCCGTTCTACACAACATTCACTGACCCTCTTCACACGTTCTACACAACATTCACTGACCCTCCTTCACACGTTCACGACACATTCACTGACCCTCCTTCACACGTTCTACACAATTCACTGACCCTCCTTCGACACGTTCTACTCTAACATTCACTGACCCTTCCTTTCACACGTTCTATACAGTAACTCCCGACCCTACAGCAACTCCGCCCCATCCTCCCGCCACGCCTTCACCTTCTGCACATCACTGCTGCCCCTACACACCACGACCTTTCTACGCATCTATCCCTTCATCGTCCGACCTCCACATCATGCCACTTACCTCTCGACCCCACACGACAGCACATTCACTGATCCTCCCTTCACACGTCTAACACAAACATTCCTGACCCTCCTTCACACGTTCATAGACAACATTCACGTGACCCTCCTTCACACGTTCTACACAACATTCACTGACCCTCCTTCACACGTTCTACACAACATTCACTGACCCTTCCTTCACACGTTCTAGACACAATTCACTGACCCTTCTTCACACGTCTGCTACACAACATTCACTGACCCTCCTTCACACGTTCTACACAACATTCACTGGACCCTCTCAACGCCCCCACACACGTTCTACACAACATTCACTGACCCTCCTTCACTCGTTACTACGACCAACATTCACTGACCTCCTTCACACGTTCTAACAAACTTCACTGCACCCTCCTCACACGTTCTACACACACATTCACTGACCTCCTTCCACATGTTCAACACAACATTCACTGACCCTCCTTCACACGTTCCTCACCACAAACATTCACTGACCCTCCTTCACCTGTTCACAACAACATTTCACTGACCCCTCCTTCACACGTTCTAGACAACATTCACTGACCCTCCTTCACACGTTCTACCACAACATTCACTGACCCTCCTCACACGTTCTAGACAACATCACTGACCCTCCTTCACACGTGTCTACTCAACATTCACTGACCTCCTTCACACGTTCTAACAACATTCACTGACCCTTCTTCACACGTTCTACTCAACATTCATGACCCTCCTTCAACACGTTCTACCAACATTTCACTGACCCTCCTTCACACGGTTCTAGACAACATTCACTGACCTCCTTCACACGTTCTACACTAACATTCACTGACCCTCCTTCACGATGTCACAACACAACACATTCCACTGACCCTCCTTCACACGTTCTACACAACATTCTACTGACCTCCCTTCACATGTCACCACACAAATTCATGAACCCTCCTCCAACGTTCTAACGACATACATTCACTGACCCCTCCTTTCACACTCTTAGACATACATTCTCACCTGACCTCCATGTCACACGTTCTACGCAACACATCATGGACCCTCCTTCACACGCTTCTGATACTGTCAACTGATCCATCACTCGGACCTCTTCACATTCCCTCTTCAGATTCTAGACAAGACATTTCACTGACTCCTCCTTCACTACGTCTCACTAGCTCAAACATTCACCCTCCCTCCTATCACACGTTCTAGACAACAATTCCATACTGACCCTCTACCTTGCCACACGTTCTACATCGATACATTCACTGACCCTCCTTCACACGTTCTAGACAACATTCACTGACCCTCCTTCACACGTTCTACACAACATTCACTGACCCTCCTTCACATGTTCAACACAACATTCATTACCCAGGGCTTTGGATTGGGCTTGAGGCCTTAGTGTCCCTGTGCATGGCAAAACAGCCTTTTGCTGGTTCCTGGAGGAAAGTCAGTGAAGTCACACTTCTGTTCTAACGCAACTCTGGGGCATGATGGGATACTTTTCACAGTCGTCATGGAAGAGGATGGGGAGTGGTACTTGTCAAGTCCGTTTAGTTCAGATTTGCAAACTGCTGCTCCCAAAACACCAGATATGGTTTGGGTGTTGCCAACATTAGTAATGTAGTAATTCATATTAACATTCTCTGCGCTTCATGTCCAAATTATCTTAAAATAACCTAAAGGGACAGTTTGGGATTTTGACAATGATTGTGGCTCTCTATCTTCTTCCCCAGACTCAGATGAAAATGTTTAAGTTCATGCATCCAGTATGAAGGAAGTTAGAGGTTGTCACGTATACTCCCTCTCCGGCCTCTAGGTCATCAGGCTGCTGATTATCCCAAACACCTGTCAGCATCGTCTCGCGTACCTGCGCCTCATGACACTCACTTGGACTCCATCACCTCCTTGATTATCTTCCCTATATCTGTCACTGACGCTTTTACATTTCAGTTGGGGGACAACTGGACACAGGCCAAGAAAGAAGAATCAGCTTTCTATGTTGTTACATTAGTATAACACTGGGTAACATTGTTTGGAAATAATTCAATACGTTTAAAGGATTAGGAGAGGACATTGGTAATGTTAAGAAGTTGAAGAAAGTAGACGTACCTGAATGTGTCCAATAGGTCTTATTTTCATTGCAACGTTTTGCAACAGAGTAAATGTTTTACAACAGAATTGGCGTAATGAATACACCCCTAATTGTATCAGTTAGTGGTGCATTCAAAAGCATTGGGAAAGAGCTCTGCAGAGTGCCGCATTGGCCCCATCGCCTGCTTTCCCCATGGTTTTGAAGAGAGAAGGGGTCAGAGGTATTGGGAGGGATGGAGAGTGCAGTGGAAAAACTTTGCCCATTTGTGTCACAGGGAGAATGAAATAAGGTTGAGAGTGTGTGTGCGTATGTGACCGTATGTGTGTGTTCCACCGGGGGTGCAGCTGTTACAGGGAGATTGATGATTCTGCTCAGAGAGAGGTGAGAGATGAATTCTGATCAGCTGCACACACACACACTCACACACACACACACACACACACACACACACACACACACACACACACACACACACACACACACACACACACACGACAAACACACGACAAACACACGACAAACACACGACAAACAGGGACTGGACCAGACACCAGATGTGTTGACACGAAGCTTGTGCTAACTTGACCTGCTAATATGGCCCTAATTTGCCTCTCAGTTTGTGCAGCCACCTTCCAGGTGGGAAGAGCGGTGTTTCCATGTGTGACAGTTGAGGAATCATGGGAAATGTAGTTTAGCAGGTAGATCCTTACAGTCGGTGGTACAGATACAGCTTACAGCAATTTCTGACATCACAACACCATGAATAACTAATCCATAATGAGGAAGACAACAAACAAAATGTGTTCAAATTTCATAAATATTTATTACATATCAATGAACAGAATTTACTACTTTCACAGCAGTGGTCTACAGCACTTGTTCAAATAACTGAAATAATTGTTCAAAAAATAATAATAATAATAATAATTTTAGAATAAAGTTTCATTTGAGGCCACATTTGAAACACAAACATTTACAAGTAGTACTTGGCATTAAAAACGATGGCGATACAATATTTTTAAGACACTTGGTGTTATTTTTATTATTTTTTCTTTCGTTTTGATATCACAGAGAGGTTGAGCAACAGTCTAAACACTAAATATTGATTTAGATACAAAAACCACTGCAAAAACATCAAGGAGTAGGGCGGTGTGAACTTAACAGGGACGACGGAAACAAAGGAGAGAGTAACAGGGAGAATGATCAAAGTGATAGAAGCCGTATTACAAACCTTCAAACCACCAGACATCCCTCTCCCATTCACCTACACTCTTGTTAAGAACCAGGGTAATAAATAACAAGTCAAATTCCATTGTAAAAATAGTCCCCCTATGTTTCCCTCTGGTTTTGCGTAATAGTATTGAAAGAGACCATATTGAGACAGGCAAGTACAGAAGAAAAGGGTGTGATAGAGAGAGAGAAGGGGGCTCATGCTAGATCAGAAGAGGGGTGCCATGTCGCAAGCCGACCACACATGGCCAAACGTATGCACAGATGCTTAAGCCAAGAACTCTCCCTAATATTCCTCTCAGGACATGTACTGTATGTAGGTTTTGCAGCAATATCACCGTGACCTGTATAGTAGTAACAACAGAGCCGCTCCCTAACACTGCTCTCAGCATGATGCAGCTTAAGACACTGAGAACACAATATCATGCTGTACGTCAAGGGAGGGGTCTGAACCCTGGTCTCCCATGGGAGATACCAGACTCCTAACCATTAGCCCAGTAGGAAATTCCCACTTGGGTTAAGGATGACACTGATTTTGAAGTTGCAGGCGTGAGCCCAACTCATGTCCAGTACATACTGATGAAACACTACATTTACCATGACGCCCCAGTATTGAGTCATGTTTGACCCGACCCGCGTGCTGATAGGCTGATATCACTCTACTCATTGGGATTGGTTACTTATCTATCTTATCAGAGGTGTGTTAAGTATCAGAGGTGTGTTATGGCTTCCTCTGTGCTGTTTCAGTCCACTCTCTCTTTACATGCATCACAACTCCTGTGTTCAGAAATGTCCCATTGCACTTGGGGAGTTATGCCTTGCTCCTAGTGAAGAGTTGGAGAGGAGAGGAAATTCCATCTTCCAAATAGTTCCTATAGGGACTCTGAGTTAGGCTACAGTACCTACCATTTACCATCTAACCCATCTACCATCTAACCCTCCTACCATCTAACCATAACCCATCTACCATCTAACCCCTAACCCTCCTGCCATCTAACCATAACCCATCTCTCATCTAACCCTAACCCATCTACCATCTAACCCTCCTATCATCTAACCCTAACCCTAACCCATCTACCATCTAACCCTCCTACCATCTAACCCTAACCCTCCTACCACCTAACCCATCTACCATCTAACCCTCCTACCATCTAACCCTAACCCATCTACCATCTAACCCTAACCAATCTACCATCTAAATGGACTCTCATCCACTATGTCTATGTCCTAAAAGCCACCCCATTCCCTATATAATGCACTACTTTTGATCAGCGCTCTATGGGCCCTGGTTAAAAGTTGGGACCCAGCCTATGACCGACTACATTACCTCATGCCATCACTCCTAAAAGGAAATAGTTGGCTACTTGATAAATTCTCCAACCCGACTAACAAGATAATCAATGTTGGCTGAGTCTACACACCACTATACAGAGAGGCAAGCTGATAGAGGTCCCACGTAGACAATAGCGGCCTAACACCAGACAGACCATGTCCACTGGGCACAGACGTCAATTCAACATCTATTCAATGTTGGTTCAATGTTATTTCATTGAAAGGACTATTCAATGTTGATTCAGCCAGTGTGTGCCCGGCTGTTTGTGTCAGATACTGCCGTCAACCCACTAGAAAGCCGATGAGCTAACTGGCCGCTGGCTATGACAATGTTGTGCCACTTATAGGCCACAGTAAGCTTACTGTCAGGGAAGGTTGTAGTCTGTGTATAGAAGACTGTATGCCTTTTCATTCTGTGAGGACCTGGACTGAGGGATTCTCAGGGATAGCCAGAAACAGGACAGTAGTAGCAAAGGCATGGCATGCAGGTGCTTTTAGAAACCCTAGAGGGGTGTGTGTGTGTGTGACTCTATGATGATTGAACCTAGCTCACAGAGTCACTGTAGGATGTTATCTACAGAGGGATACATGACTAAGACTGCTACTGTCAGAGACCAGCCAATCAGAGGAGAGGTGGCTGATGGGAGTTCTGGTTTTGGTGTAGGATGTGGCGAATTGGCACTTGTGGGAGACTCTGCCTCCAGTCCAGCCCTGTCTACCTGCATACTGTGAGTTGGAAAGGAAACAGAACAAGACTGACAGACATGGAGAGCATAAAACATCTTACATTTACTAAATATGTGAATAAAATGTGTATTATAATATATCTATAAAGGCATACATGTCTGTCAGTGTGTATGCATCTTAATATATAAATAGATGTACACATACATATATTATACTACAGTTGAAAGTGGATTAGGAAATAATCATATAATATGCAACACATGGTAAGCCAAAGCAACTTCACGAGGGCGTCGGTTCCAACACAGATTTTTCTTCGTGCCTTGGTGCGTAGATTTACATTCAGTTTTGGTTTATTGATGAAACCTTCGCCATATAATGACCTCTGAACTCTGAACTAACCACACCACCTCAAATTACCTCCTCGTTTTCTTTGGGTTACTCGCTGCAGTGCAACACACACACACACATTCCTCTTCTACACACCACGTCTGAGGATGAAGACCCAGACCACAGAGATAAAAACTAAACAGAAATCAACGAACTACAAATAAAATGACCGAAAGGAGGAGAGAAGAGGTGGATGAGGAGGAAAGGAGGAGCAGAGAAGAGGGGGATGAGGAGGAAAGGAGGAGGAGAGAAGAGGGGGATGAGGAGGAAAGGAGGAGAGAAGAGGTGGATGATGAGGAAATGGAGGAGAAGAAGAGGTGGATGAGGCGGAAAGGAAGGAGGAGAGAACGAGGGGGATGAGGAGGAAAGGAGGAGCAGAGAAGAGGGGGATGAGGAAAAAGGAGGAGGAGAGAAGAGGGGGATGAGGAAGAAAGGAGGAGAGAAGAGGGGGATGAGGAGGAAAGGAGGAGAGAGAAGAGGGGATGGGAGGAAAGGAAGGAGAGAAGAGGCTGGATGAGGAGAAAGGAGGAGCAGAGAAGAGGTGGATGAGGAGAAAAGGAGGAGAGAAGAAGGGGATGAGGAGGAAAGGAGGAGGAGAAGAGGGGATGAGGAGGAAAGGAGGAGCAGAGAAGATGGGGAAATGAGGAGGAGAGAAGAGGGTGGATGAGGAGGAAAAGGAGGAGAGAAGAAGGGGAGAGGAGGAAAAGGAGGAGGAAAGAGGGGATGAGGCAGGAAAGGAGGAAAGCAAGAGAAGAATGGGGAAATGAGGGAGGAGAGAAGAGGTGGATGAGGAGGAAAGGAGGAGGAGGCACAGAAAATTAGTGCATGATGGATTGTTTCATTTAGGTCCAGGATGTCTTCTCGGACGAGGTGGAGAGGGGTGAAGGGCTGGCAAATGGTGGGCTCTCCTCTCTAAGCACCACTTTCTCTGGCTCCGCCTCCGAGCTGGACGAGCAGTGCCGTTGGATGTCCGAGTCCGTGTCGCCGACTCCGAGCCCATTCTGATAGGACACAGAGCATGCCCATCAGTTTTGAATCACTACATCATACGTTTTACACATCATATCATTTGAACATTGGGGAACCGCACGGCCCTCTACACCTTCAGAGAGGGCCTAAGGATAGATACAAATCTGTATATATTTTTATATATTAATATAATCTGTAATCTAGGTTTTTGAGTTGTTGAAGATGATATGGGTCCTTCACCTGTCACTGCTGGTGGATGTCAATGTTTCGTGCCTTTATCTCTTCCTCAGTGGTCTTCTTGCTCATCTTCCTCTGTTTGACCGTGCTGCTGTCGGCTTACTGCTCGCTCCCTCGGTCAGCCTGGGAAGAACACACAGAATAAGATCATTCAGTAGGGGAATGTCATGCCCACTCAGAAGGACCGACCTCACACAACACGCTCAATTAACCACTTAGAAAGAACTGACCCTCAACACAACCCGCTCAATTAATGAGGCGGTTGTGTTGAGGTCGGTTCTTCTAAGTGGTTAATTGAGGGTTGTGTTGAGGTCGGTTCTTTCTAAGTGGTTATGAGCGGTTGTGTTGAGGTCGGTTCTTTCTAAGTGGTTAATGAGCGGTTGTGTTGAGGTCGTTTTTTTCTAAGTGTTAATGAGCGGCTTGTGTTGAGGTCGGTTCTTTCTAAGTGGTTAATTGAGCGGTTTGTGTTGCAGGTCGGTTCTTTCTAAGTGTTATTGAGCGGTTGTGTTGAGTCGGTTCTTTCTAAGTGGTTAATTGAGGCGGTTGTGTTGAGGTCGGTTCTTTCTAAGTGGTTAATTGAGCGGTTGTGTTGAGGTCGTTTCTTTCTAAGTGGTTAATTGAGCGGTTGTGTTGAGTCGGTTCTTTCTAAGTGGTTAATTGAGCGGTTGTGTTGAGGTCGGTTCTTTCTAAGTGGTTAATTGAGGCGGGTTGTGTTGAGGTCGGTTCTTTCTAAGTGGTTAACCCACTTTAGAAAGAACTGACCTCAACACAACCGTCAATTTAATGTACTGGGATGGTTCTAGTGGGTTTAGACAGGTTAGTATGCTGGGATGGTTCTAGTGGGTTAGACAGGTTAGTTGCTGGGATGGTTCTAGTGGGTTAGACAGGTTAGTATGCTGGGATGGTTCAGTGGGTAGACAGGTTGTATGCTGGGATGTCTAGTGGGTTAGACAGTTAGTATGCTGGGATGGTTTTCTAGTGGGTTAGACAGGTTAGTATGCTGGGATGGTTCTAGTGGGTTAGACAGGTTAGTATGCTGGGATGGTTCTAGTGGGTTAGACAGGTTAGTATGCTGGGATGGTTCTAGTGGGTTAGACAGGTTAGTATGCTGGGATGGTTCTAGTGGGTAGACAGGTTAGTATGCTGGGATGGTTCTAGTGGGTTAGACAGGTTGTTGTCTGGTGGTTCTAGTGGGTTAGACAGGTTAGTATGCTGGGATGGTTCTAGTGGGTTAGACAGGTTAGTATGCTGGGATGTTTCTAGTGGGTTAGACAGGTTAGTATGCTGGGATGGTTCTAGTGGTTAGGACAAGGTTAGTATGCTGGGATGTCTAGTTGGGTTAGACAGGTTAGTATGCTGGGATGGTTCTAGTGGGTTAGACAGGTTAGTATGCTGGGATGGTTCTAGTGGGTTAGACAGGTTAGTGTGCTTGCAACACATGGGTTGACGGTTTCATTCCCTCATGGGAAACATATAGTAAATATACTGTATGTGTCACTGTCACCTGTAGGTGCTTGTAGATGGAAACATAAGCTGTGTTTTAATACTCATACCAACCGCACTAAGCATACTATTTGTGACGTGAATTGAGTATATAGTTTGCTTATTGGTCATTGTATGGATATAGTTAGCATGCCAAAAGTTCCCGGATGTCATACTAAATTCGCCAAAATATGAAGTATACACGCAGAGGACACCATTTCTGTACTTTAGTGCGCATAATGCAATTCTTCAGGAAATGGGCGTGGCTTCACAACGTTTCCAGATTTGAAGAAAATGGCGGAAAATGTGCAGCTGAAGTACGAGGGCGGATACAAATTCATTGCTTTAACTAATTATGACAAATGTTAAGAAAATGTTGAGCAATGTAATAAAGTAATGACTTTTCAAATAAGACAATTTGTTAGCTACGCTATCCTTACGAACCACATAGCGTATCATTACAGCAGTATGTACCAGTATGTTGTTACCTCTCTTGCCAATTGGCCTGGACCCTTTGTCGACACGGAGCCCCGCAGATCCATCACGACTGGTCTGAAGACATAATTTTGTTTGTTTTGTTTATCTGTCGGCACTAGCCTCGAACTCAGGCCCTGTGTGTAGTTAACTGACCCTCTCTGCCCATTCATCGCCATTTTACCTGTTGTTGTTGTCTTAGCTGATTAGCTGTTGCTGTCTTACACATTGTCTTAGCTAGCTCTCCCAATCAACACATGCGATTGCTTTATGCCTCGCTTTATATCTCTCTCTAATGTCAATATGCCTTGTATACTGTTGTTTAGGGTAGTTATCATTGTTTTATTTTACTAGCCCCACTCAACATACCTCAGAGAGCTCTTTTGTCCCACCTCCCACACATGGGGTGACCTCACCTAGCATAACTAGTATCTCCAGAGATGCAACCTCTCTTATCGTCACTCAATGCCTAGGTTTTCTCCATAGTACATTATGCCCTGAATCTATTCTACCACGCCCAGAAATCGGCTCCTTTTATTCTCTGTCCCCAACGCACTAGACGACCAGTTTTGATAGCCTTTAGCCATACCCTCATCCTACTCCTCCTCTGTTCCTCGGGTGATGTGGAGGTTAACCCAGGCCCTGTGTGTCCCCAGGCGCTCTCATTTGTTGACTTCTGTAACCGTAAAAGCCTTGGTTTCATGCATGTTTACATGAGAAGCCTCCTCCCTAAGTTTGTTTTACTCACTGCTTTAGCACACTCCACCAACCCTGATGTCCTTGCCGTGTCTGAATCTTGGCTTAGGAAGGCTACCAAAAATTCTAAGATTTCCATCCCCAACTACAACATTTTCAGTCAAGATAGAACTGCCAAAGGGGGAGGAGTTGCAATCTACTGCCGAGATAGCCTGCAAAGTTCTGTCATACTTTCCAGGTCTATGCCCAAACAGTTCAAGCTTCGATTTTTTTTTTTGTCTCTCACTGTTGCCGCCTGTTATAGACGCCCCTCAGCTCCCTGCTGTGCCCTGGACACAATATGTGAATTGATTGCCCCCCATCTATCTTCAGAGTTCGTGCTTTAGGTGACCTAAACTGGGATATGCTTAACACCCCAGCCGTCCTACAATCTAAGCTAGATGCCCTCAATCTCACACAAATCATCAAGGAACCCACCAGGTACAACCCTAAATCCGTAAACATGGGCACCCTCATAGATATCATCCTGACCAAATTGCCCTCCAAATACACCTCTGCTGTTTTCAATCAGGATCTCAGCGATCACTGCCTCATTGCCTGCATCAGTTATGGGTCCACGGTCAAACGACCACCCCTCATCACTGTCAAATGCTCCCTAAAACACTTCTGCGAGCAGGCCTTTCTAATCGACCTGGCCCAGGTATCCTGGAAGGATATTGAACTCATCCCGTCAGTTGAGGATGCCTGGTTGTTCTTTAAAAGTCATTTCCTCAAGATCTTAAATAAGCATGCCCCTTTCAAAAAATGTAGAACTAAGAACAGATATAGCCCTTGGTTCACTCCAGACCTGACTGCCCTTGACCAGCACAAAAACATCCTGTGGCGTACTGCACTAGCATCGAATAGTCCCTGCGATATGCAACTTTTCAGGGAAGTCAGGAACCAATACACACAGTCAGTTCAGAAAGCAAAGGCTAGCTTTTTCAAACAGAAATTTGCATCCAGTAGCTCTAACTCCAAAAAGTTCTGGAACACTGTAAAGTCCATGGAGAATAAGAGCACCTCCTCCTAACTGCCCACTGCACTGAGGCTAGGAAACACTGTCACCACCGATAAATCCACAATAATCGAGAATTTCAATAAGCATTTCTCTACGGCTGGCCATGCTTTCCTCCTGGCTACCCCAACCCCGGCCAACAGCTCCGCACCCCCCACAGCTACTTGCCCAAGCCTCCCCAGTTTCTCCTTCACCCAAATCCTGATAGCAGATATTCTGAAAGAGCTGCAAAACCTGGACCCGTACAAATCAGCTCGGCTAAACAAAAATGATCCGCCGCCATTGTTGCAACCCCTATTACTAGTCTGTTCAACCTCTCTTTCGTATCGTTCAAGATTCCTAAAGATTGGAAAGCTGCCGCGGTCATCCCCCTCTTCAAAGGGGGAGACACTCTAGACCCAAACTGTTACAGACCTATATCCATCCTGCCCTGCCTTTCGAAAGCCAAGTTAACAAACAGATCACTGACCATTCCGAATCCCACCGTACTTTCTCCGTTTTTCGAGCTGGTCACGGGTGCACCTCAGCCACACTCAAGGTACTAAACGATATCATAACCGCCATCGATAAAAGACAGTACTGTGCAGCCGTCTTCATCGACCTGACCAAGGCTTTCGACTCTGTCAATCACCGTATTCTTATCGGCAGACTCAACAGCCTTGGTTTCTCAAATGACTACCTCGCCTGGTTCACCAACTACTTCTCAGACAGAGCTCAGTGTGTCAAATCAGAGGGCCTGTTGTCCGGACCTCTGGCAGTCTCTATGGGGGTACCACAGGGTTCAATTCTTGGGCCGACACTTTTCTCTGTATATATCAATGATGTCTCTCTTCCTGCGGGTGATTCCTTGATCCACCTCTACGCAGACGCCACCATTCTGTATACATCCGGCCCTTCTTTGGACACTGTGTTAACTTCTTTGGGGTAGGGGGCAGTATTTTCACGTCTGGATGAAAAGCGTGCCCAGAGTAAACGGCCCGCTACTCAGCCATAAAAGCTAGAATATGCATATCATTAGTAGATTTGGATAGACAACACTCTGAAGTTTCTAAAACTGCTTGAATGATGTCTGTGAGTATAACAGAACTCATATGGCAGGCAAAAACCTAAGAAAAAATCCAACCAGGAAGTGGGAAATCTGAGGTTGGTCGATTTTCAACTCAGCCCCTATTGAAGATACAGTGGGATATTGGTCATGTTGCACTTCCTAAGGCGTCCACTAGATGTCAACAGTCTTTAGAACCTTGTCTGATGCTTCTACTGTGAAGTGGGGCCGAATGAGAGGGGATTGAGTAAGGTCTACCATGAGCTGAACATGCGCTGACCATGCGCGTTCTTGTGAGAGCGAGCTCTGTTCCATCGTACTTCTGTAGACAAAGGAATTCTTCGGTTGGAACATTATTGAAGAATTATGTTAAAAACATGCTAAAGATTGATTCAATACTTCGTTTGTCATGTTTTTACGGACTGTAATATAACTTTTAAAACTTTTCGTCCGTACTTTCCGCTGGACTTCCACGCGCGTCGTGAGTTTGGAATGTGTACTGAACGCTAGAACAACAAGGAGGAATTTGGACATAACATAACACATGGAACTGGGATTCCTGGGAGTGCATTCTGATGAAGATCGTCAAAGGAAAGTGAATGTTTATAATGTTATTTCTGACTTCTGTTGACTGCACAATATGGCGGATATATTTTTGTCTTGATTGGGCTCTGAGCGCCGACCTCAATTATTGCATGGTTTGCTTTTTCCGTAAAGCTTTTTTGAAATCTGACACAGCGGTTGCATTAAGGAGAAGTGCATCTAAAGTTCCATGCATAACACTTGTATTTTCATCAACATTTATTATGAGTATTTCTGTAAATTGATGTGGCTCTCTGCAAAATCACCGGATGTTTTGGAACTACTGAACGTAACGCGCCAATGTAAACTCAGATTCTGGATAAAATATTAACTTTACCAAACAAAACATACATTTGTTATTGTTGTAACATGACGTCCTATGAGTGTCATCTGATGAAGATCATCAAAGGTTAGTGATTCATTTGATCTATATTTCTGCTTTTTGTGAATCCTCTCTTTGGCTGGAAAAATGGCTGTGTTATTCTGTGAATAGGCACTCACCTAACATAACCGTTTGGTTTGCTTTCGTCGTAAAGCCTTTTTGAAATCGGACACTGTGGCTGGATTTACAACAAGTGTATCTTTAAAATGGTGTAAAATACATGTATGTTTGAGGAATTTTAATTATGGGATTTCTGTTGTTTTGAATTTGGCGCCCTGCAGTTTCACTGGCTGTTGACAAGGTGGGACGCTACCGTCCCACGTACCCTAGAAATGGTTTTAACAAACCTCCAGACGAGCTTCAATGACATACAACACTCCTTCCGTGGCCTTCAACTGCTCTTAAACGCTAGTAAAACTAAATGCATGCTCTTCAACCGATCACTGCCCGCACCCGCCCGCCTGACTAGCATCACTACTCTGGACGGTTCTGACTTAAAATATGTTAACAACTACAAATACCTAGATGTCTGGCTAGACTGTAAACTCTCCTTCCAGACTCATATTAAGCATCTCCAATCTAAAATTAAATCTAGAATTGGCTTCCTATTTCACAAAAAAGCCTACTTCACTCACGCTGCCAAACATACCCTCATGAAACTGACTATCCCAAACACTCTACTCAGCAAACTGGATGCAGTCTATCACAGTGCCATCCGTTTTGTCACCAAAACCCCATATACCACCCACCACTGTGACTTGTACGCTCTCGTCGGCTGGCCCTTGCTTCATATTCGTTGCCAGACCCACTGGCTCTAGGTCATCTATAAGTCTTTGCTAGGTAAACTTCCGCCTTATCTCAGCTCACTGGTCACCATTACAACACCCACCTGTAACACGCGCACCAGCAGGTATATCTCACTGGTCATCCCCAAAGCCAACACCCACTTTGGCCGCCTTTCCTTACAGTTCTCTGCTGCCAATGACTGGGAACGAATTGCAAAAATCGCTGAAGTTGAAGACTAACTAACTTTAAGCATCAGCTGTCTGAGCAGCTTACCGATCGCTGCAGCTGTACATAGCCCATCTCTAAATAGCCCACCCAACTACCTACATCATCCCCATATTGTTTTTATTAACTTTTTCGCTCTTTTGCACACCAGCATTTCTACTTGCACATCATCATCTGCACATCTATTACTTCAGTGTGAATTTGCTAAATTGTAATTACTTCGCTACTATGGCCTATTTATTGCCTTACCTCCTAACTCCATTTGCGCACGCTGTATATAGATTTTTCTATTGTGTATTGACTGTACTTTTGTTTATCCTATGTGTAACTGTGTTGTTTTTTGTCGCACTGCTTTGCTTTATCTTGGCCAGGTCGCAGTTGTAAATGAGAACTTGTTCTTGTAGGAGTTAGTACTTAGACATATAGAGACAGATATCACACTATTAAGCAAAAGACAGGTGTACATTAGAATATAAGAGGAGAAGGCAATTCGTGAGTGCATTTGCCATTCTGGTAAAAACAGGAATCTAAGACATAACAGACATAATGGCCAAAGCCATAAAAAGCATAAAGGCTTAGGGTAAAAAGGAAGAGGCGACACTTAAAGTACATTGTCTATTGTCTAGGACAGGAAACTAAAGCAAGGCCATAAGTGCATAGAATGGCTGGACATACCGAGGTCAGAGGGACACACAAAGGAGGGGGCCAGCCAAATGACCAACAGATGGACTATAGGCATAATACATATTTATTTTAGGACACTGAGAGGGTCCTGGCACCATTGTAATCTAATCAAGAGCGGATACAGGCGTTATTGGGCATGAACAAGCAGGAAGTCTAAAATAGAGAGAGATTACCGCATACTAACATACTGTATACTTAATGAGTATATACTACATACTATAGTACAGTAGTGGCCAAAAGTTTGAGAATTACATAAATTAAATTTTCACAAAGTTGGCTGCCTTCAATGTCTTTAGATATTTTATCAGATGTTACTATGGAATACTGAAGTATAATTACAAGCATTTAAAAAGTGTCAAAGGCTTTTATTGACAATTACATGAAGTTTGATGCAGAGAGTCAATATTTGCAGTGTTGACCCTTCTTTTTCAAGACTCTGCAATCCGCCCTGGCATGCTGTCAATTAAACTTCTGGGCCACATCCTGACTGATGGCAGTCCATTCTTGCATAATCAATGCTTGGAGTTTTTTCAGAATTTTGTGGTTTTTTGTTTGTCCATCGCCTCTTGAGGATTGACCAACAATTTCTCAATGGGATTAAGGTCTGGGGAGTTTCCTGGCCATGGACCCAAAATAATTGATGTTTTGTTCACGAGCCACATAGTTATCACTTTTGCCTTATGGCAAGGTGCACATCATGCTGGAAAAGGCATTGTTCGTCAGCAAACTTTCCTGGATGGTTGGAAGAAGTTGCTCTCGGAGGATGTGTTGGTTCATTCTTTATTCATGGCTGTGTTCTTAGGCAAAAATTGTGAGTGAGCCCACTCCCTTGGCTGAGAAGCACCCACACATGAATGGTCTCAGGATGCTTTACTGTTGGCATGACAGGACTGATGGCAGCGCTCACCTTGTTCTCTCCGGACAAGCTTTTTTCCGGATGCCCCAAACAATCGAAAGGGATTCATCAGAGAAAATGACTTTAACCTCAGCCTCAGCAGTCCAATCCCTGTACCTTTTGCAGAATATCAGTCTGTCCTGATGTTTTTCCTGGAGAGAAGTTGGCTTCTTCTGCTGCCCTTCTTGACACCAGGCCATCCTCCAAAAGTCTTTGCCTCACTGTGCGTGCAGATGCACTCACACCTGCCTGCTGCCATTCCTGAGCAAGCTCTGTACTGGTTGTGTCACAATCCCGCAGCTGAATCAACTTTAGGAGACAGTCCTGGCGCTTGCTGGACTTCTTTGGGTGCCCTGAAGCTTCTTCCCCAACATTGAACGCTCTCCTTGAAGTTCTTGATGATCCGATAAATGGTTGATTTAGGTTGCAATCTCACTGGCAGCAATATCCTTGCCTGTGAAGCCTTTTTGTGCTAAGCGATGATGACGGCACGTGTTTCCTTGCAGGTAATCATGGTTGACAGAGGAAGAACAATGATTCCAAGCATCACCCTCCTTTTGAAGCTTCCAGTCTGTTATTCGAACTCCAATCAGCATGACAGAGTGATCTCAGCCTTGTCCTCGTCAAACACTCACCCTGTGTTAACGAGATAATCACTGAATGATGCCATCTGTTCCTTTTTGTGGCCGGGCTGAATTCAGTGGAAATGTTTTTGGGGGATTCAGTTCATTTGCATGGCAAAGAGGGACTTTGCCATTAATTGCAATTCATCTGATCACTCTTCATAACATTCTGGGTATATGCAAATTGCCATCATACAAACTGAGGCAGCAGACCTTTTGTGAAAATTAATATTTGTGTCATTCTCAAAATGTTTGGCCACGACTATACAATTAGTTTCATTTAGTATACTGTAAAATAACAGTATGCTTTCAGTTGAGCGTATCTAGATCTTCGCCTGTCTACCGGAAGTTAATGTTGTTGCTTTGCAACCTCTTGCTAGACATAAACAAATTACTACTTTAGAGATTTACAACTCGGGTTGTGTTCTCTAATTCAAGCTGGAGTGCAGAGTGCGCTCGTAAATTCAGAGCGTTGTCAAGATTGTTCCGTTTGTAATATTCAGAGGAGTAGGGTTGATTTGAGCGTTCTGACTTACAACGGCAGTCAAGCACCCAATGGTAACGTTGGCTAGCTTGCTTAGCTACTTCCAGACACAAATGAGACCACTCTGGCCATTTTACTCGCCCTGGCTGAGCTGGTTAGGCAAGTTTTCATGTTATCCAGAGCGTTAGTGACTGCAACTGTGCTGCTGGGCAATAATTATATTACGCTTTTTTGCCTAGTTTATTAAAAACCTCTTGAGAATACAGGGGGTAATATTTTCCGCATTAGCATAATTTGCTCTACAGATTAAACTGCCTCTTATTCAATTATTGCTCTTACTATATGCATATAAATAATACATTGGAAAAAGAAAACAATCCCTCAGTTTCTAAAGCGTTTCAATTTTGTCTCTGAGTGATACAGAAGTATTCCACAGCACTTTTCCATGACCAAGAACATAAAACAAGATGTGTTATGCTGGCTTCAAAGCTCTGCCTATATATGGTCGTGCCCTATGACCAGAACACCTCATTCCGCCTTCCTCTGGTTGTCAAGAGGACGTCAGAGGAGAATTCTTTGTTTATCTGGGACCTGACGTGAAATAGGACCCATTTCTTGGCGTGACCGACAACTTCCGGTTTTTCTGAATGCTCGAAATTTGAGCTGCGTTGGTGTACTGTTTTGCTGGCGTTATGTAATGCAAACTATCTCCGTGTCGAATTTTGTTTGATACATGTGACCATATCATCGTAATGTATGTTTTTTCAATATAGTTTAATCAGATTATTGAATTTTTCCGGAGTTTTGCGATGTACCGTTGTCGGATTGTATTTACGTTTGAGAAATTCGTGCCACTCGACCGGTACCTGTGCTAAATGGAGTGGGCAAGGAAGAATTCTGAACGGAACCAACGACTCATCTTGACAAAGGACACTTTGATCAACATTCTGATGAAAGATCAGCCATAGTAAGACCCAATTTACGATGTTATAATCATATCTGTTGTGCAGTGAACTGGACGTGGGCGCCTAGCCGAATCTGCCTGGTACAAATATCGTGTCCTTCGCTAACGTGGTTAGCTAATAGATTTACATATTCTGTCTTCCCTGTAAAACATTTTAAAAATCTGAAATGGTGGCTTTATTCACAAGACCTGTATCTTTCATCTGGTGTCTTGACTTGTGATTTAATGATATTTAGATGCTACAAGTTACTTGTGACGCTATGCTAGCTGTGCTAATCAGTGGGGTGAGTTGGAGGGTGCTACCGGATCAGGGTTTGTGACTCGTGAGAAGTTAACACCGGCCATATTCAACGGGTGTTGAGCGCTCGTAAATTCGTTATTCTGCGCTCTGGTAGACTCAGACAAGAGTGCTCTGAAATCTTGAATAGATGCCAGAGCGATTTACGAAAGCACCCGAATGTCCATTGAGAACGCACAACGACTATACCATTTAGCTAAGCTAAGAACGACGGGAATAATCAAGTCAATAATCGTTAGGTAGTTAGATAGCCTATAGTTTATTTTTATTTATTTATTTTCACCTTTATTTAACCAGGTGGCCAGTTGAGAATGTCGTGGATAATCGTCTCAGAAATATAACACTCTTACAAGAACTTGTAAATTCAATATAGGCTTTTAATATAAAA
This sequence comes from Salvelinus sp. IW2-2015, assembly GCF_002910315.2. Taxonomy (NCBI): domain Eukaryota; kingdom Metazoa; phylum Chordata; class Actinopteri; order Salmoniformes; family Salmonidae; genus Salvelinus; species Salvelinus sp. IW2-2015. The sequence continues at coordinate 327,970 of NW_019943521.1, forward strand.
TATCAGAAGCCGTGTCAGTCCGCGGAAAAGACCAACTTCCATAAGCACTGGCTCTGTTCTTATACACACACATCAAATGAGTCCATCCCATATCTCTAA
>NW_019943521.1:332918-347372 GCF_002910315.2 Salvelinus sp. IW2-2015
AAGAAGATAAAACTTGTTTGTCTAGGCCCTTTAGGAGGTTACCTTGAAAGGAAAACCGTTGTCTAGGTCCTATGGGGTTACCTGAGGAACCGTTGTCTAGGCCTAGGAGGGTTAACTGAAGGAAACCGTTGTCTTAGGCCTAGGAGGTTTACCTGAGGAACCGTTGGTCTAGGACCTAGGAGGTTACCTGAAGGAAACGTTGTCTAGGCTAGGAGTTACCCTGCGGAAACTGTTTGTCTAGGCCCTAGGCGGTTACCCGAGGAACTGTGTCAGGCCCTAGGAGGTTACCTGAGGAACCGTTTTGTTCTAGGTCCTAGGGGGTTACCTGAGGATCTGTTGTCTAGGCCGCTAGGCAGGTACCCTTGAGGAACGCGTTGTCTAGGTCCTAGGAGGTTACTGAGGAACGTTGTCTAGTCCTAGGGGGGTTATCCTGAGGAACCGTTGTCTAGGGCTCCCTAGGAGGTTACCTGAGGAAACCGTTGTCTAGACCTAGGCCGTTACCTGAGGAACCGTTGTCTAGGCCTTAGGAGGTTACCTGAGGAACTTGTTGTCTAGGCCCTAGGAGGTACCTGACAGGGAACTGTTGTCTAGCCTTAGGAAGGTTACCTGAGGAACTGTTGTCTAGGCCCTAGGGGGGTTACCTTGAGGAAACCACGCTAGGCCCTAGGGGGTTACCTGAGGAACCACTGTCTAGGCCCTAGGGGGTTACCTGAGGAACCACTGTCTAGGCCCTAGGGAAGGTTACCTGACAAAACTTTGGTCTAGGCCTAGGAGGTTACCCGAGGAACTGTTGTCTAGTCCTAGGAAGATTACCTGAAGAACTGTTGTCTAGGCCCAGGAGGTCAACTGAGGAACTGTTGTCTAGGTCCTAGGGGGTTACCTGAGGAACCGTGTCTAGGTCCCAGGGGGTTACCCTGAGGAACCGTTGTCTAGGCCCTAAGTGGGTCACCTGAAGAACTGTTGTCCTCGCCCTAGGGGGTTACCTGAGGAACCGCGTTGTCTAGGCCCTATGAGCAACGACCTGAGAAACCGTTGTTTAGGTCCTAGGAGGGTCCTGAGAAACCGTTGTCTCGGCCCTAGGGGTTACCTGAAGGAACCGTTGTCTAGACCCTTCAGGCAGGTTACCATGAGGAACGTTTGTCTAGCCCTCGGAGGTTACCTGAGGAACTGTTGTCTAGGTCTAGGGGGTTACGCTAGGAACCGTTGTCTAGGCCCAGGGGGTTAACCTGAATGAACTGTGTCTAGGCCCTAGGGGGTCACCTGAGGAACTGGTGTCTAGGTCCTAGGAGGTTACCTGAGGAAACCGTTGTCCTAGCCTAGGGGGGTCACTTGAGGAACGGTTGTCTAAGGCCCTAGTGGGTTCACTTGAGGAACGCGTTTGTCTCGGTCCTAGGGGGTTAACCTGAGGAACTGTTGTCCTAGGCCCTAGGGGGTACCTGATGAACTGTTGTCTAGGCCTAGGGGGTTACCCTGAAGGAACTGTTGTCCTGGGCCCTAGGGGGTCACCTGAGGAACTGTTGTCTAAGGCCCTAGGGGTACCTGAGAATGTTGTCTAGGCCACTAGGGGGTTACCTGAAGGAACTGTTTATCTAAGGCCCTAGGGGGCCGTCACCTGAGGAACGTTGTCTAGGTCCTAGGGGTAACCTAGGAACCGTTGTCTTAGGCCCTAAGGGTTACCTGCGGAACTGTTGTCCTAGGCCTAAGGGGGTCCAACCTGAGGAACTGTTGTCCTAGGGTCGCTAGGGGTTACCTGAGGAAACTGTTGTCTAGGCCCTAGGGGGTTCCTGAGGAACTGTTCTAGGCTATGGGGGGGGGGGGTCACCTGAGGAAACCGTTGTTTAGGCCCAAGGGGTACCTGAGGAACACGTTTTCTTCCGGGCCCTAGGGGGTCACCTGACGAACCGTTGTTTAGGCCCCAGGGGTTACCTGAGGAACCGTTTTCTTCGGCCCTAGAGGTTACCTGAGGAACCTGTTGTCTAGGCCCTAGGAGTTACCTGAGAACCGTTGTCTAGGCCCTAGGAGGTTACCTGAGGAAACTGTTGTCTAGGCCCTAGGGGGTCACCTGCGGAACCATGCTCAGGCCCTAGGAGATTAACTGAGGAACCTCGTTGTCTAGGCCCTAGGAGGTTACCTTGAGGAACTGTTGTTCTAGGCCTAGGAGGTTACCTGAGGAACTGTTGTCTAGGCCGGCTAGGCGGGTCACCTGCGGAACCGTTTGTCTAGGCCCCTAGGAGATACCTAGGAACGTTGTCATAAGCCCTAGAATTACCTAGGAACTGTTTGTCTAGGCCCTAGGAGTTACCTGAGGAAACTGTTTGTCTAGGCACCTAGGAGGTTACCCTGAGGCAAACCGTTATCTGGTCCTAGGGAGATTACCTGAGGCAGCAATTGTCTAGGCCCTAAGGAGGGTTACCTGAGAACTGTTGTCTAGGCCCTAGGTAGGTTTTATCCTGAGGAACCCGTTGTCTAGTCCCTAAGGGGGTTACCGAGGAAACCGTTGTTAGGCCTAGGAGATTACCTAGGAACCGTTGTCTAGCCCTTGGAAGGTTACCTGAGGAACGCGTTGTCTAGGCCCTAGGGGGTTACCTGACAAACCTGTTGTCCCTGGTCAAGGAGAATACCTGAGGAACCACTGTTGTCTAGGCCCTCGGGGTTGAGGGTCAAATACATTTCATTGATTTTCATAGATGTTTTTTGGGGAAATAATACGATTATTTTGTCCTGAACTAGCAAAACCCACAATCTCTCCCACACTTACCTCACACGTCACTCTGTCAGCGGTGTTCTTGTGAATAACGGGTCGCTTGTTAAAGCAGCAGGTTCCTTAAAGCCCTGATTAGACCCTGGGACACCAGGTGGGAGATTCCCCCTTTAATCAGGGCCTATTTAGCCCTGGGACCACCAGGTGGGTGATTCCCCTCTAATCAGGGGAACTGATTTAGACCGTGGGACAACCAGGTGGGTGATTCCCCTCTAATCAGGGCTGTTTTAGACCTGGGACACCAAGGTGGGTGGATTCCCTCTAACAGGGACTGATTTAGACCGGGACACCAGGTGGGTGATTACCCTCCTAATCAGGGACTGTTTAGACCTGGGACACCAAGGTGGTGTTCCCTCTAATCAGGGACTGATTTTAGACCCTGGGACACCAGGTGGGGTGGATTCCCTCTAATCAGGGCCCTGATTGACTGGACACCAGGTGGGTGATTCCCCTCTAATTGCAGGGACTGCTTTCAGACCTTGGGACACCAAGGTGGGTTGATTTCCCCTTCTAATTCAGGGCCTAATTTCGACCTGGGACACCAGTGGGTGAATCCCTCCAAAATCAGCGGACTGATTTAGACCTGGGACAACCAGGTTGGGTGCTCCCCTCGACAAATCAGGGACGATTAGACCTGGGACACCAGGGTGGGTGATTTCCCTCCAAATCAGGAACTGATTTAGCCTGGGACACCAGGTGGGAGCAATTTTATTATCAGGTAGAACAGAAAAACAAGCAAGCTTCTGGACCACGTGGGGTCAGAGTTGAACATATTCCCCTGTCCTAAAAGAAGCCGTCCAGCGTTTTAATAGTTGCAGTTTGTGTACTGTCCGTCTACTGAGGCATTTTAAATCCCACCAAGACTAATCCCCTAATAATTTAACCCCTGACTTTAAAAATTCCCATAGGCTCTTGGTTCAAAAGTGTTATACTAAATATATGGGTTAGAGGAGCTATTGAAGATCCTCCATCTAGTCCTTCTTCACTCCTCCCGCCTCTCCCCTCTCTCTTCCCAGCCCCTCTCTCTCTCTCTGTCTCCTCCCCCTCCTCCTCCATCTTGGAGCGTTATATGTCACGAGCATCTCAACTTCGCTGCTCGTGCCAAACCTTCTTGGCAACCCACTACACCGCCTGCTTTAGTCTGCTCAGCCTGCGTTAATATCGTAGCCAGACGCAGACAGTGGTGTGTGTGTGTTGGTGTGTGTGTGTGTGTGTGTGTGTTGTGTGTGTGTGTGTGGTGTTGTGTGTGTGTTGTGTGTGTTGTGTGTGGTGTTGTGTGGTGTGGTGTTGTTGTTGTGTGTGGGGTGTGTTGTGTGTGTGTGTGTGGTGTGTGTGTGTGTGTGCAGATTATCAACAGAACAGCAGCTTGTCTGTATCGTTGCTCTAATGACAGAGCTGTGTTATTCTGGAATTAAAACTGTAATCCCAACATTCAATTGTTTGGCGTTTGACACAGTGTGATCGCTGTTTAAGAATGGATCCAGACAAGAGGCAGACGACATACTGCAGAGCGGGAGAGCCTACCACAAGAAAATCACGTGCATTCTTACACAACACGCCCACCATTTTCTTCGAGGCCACCATATCAGCCAATTAAATTATTATTTTTTATTACCAAACCCAATGTAGACAGGCCCACTGGGCGAAAGAGGAACAAGCTAGTGGCATTTGCCAGAACAGAGTAGAACAAAACAGAGCAAAACAGAACAAACACAAAGCAGAGTAGAACACAAAGAGTAGGACAGAAACAGTAGAACAAGAACAGAGTAGGACAGAACCAGCGTAGGAACAGAACAGAAGTAGGACAAGAACAGAGGTAGGAACAGAACAGGGTAGGACAAGAACAGGGTCCGGACCGAACAGAGGTAGGACAGGAACAGGGTAGGACAGAACAGAGTAGGACATACAGGTAAGGACCCGACCCAGAGTAGGACCAGAACAGGGTAGGACACGAAAAGAGTAAGGAACAGCCACAGAGTAGGACAGGAACAGAGTAGGACAGAAACAGAGTAGGACAAAAACAGAGTAGGACAGAACAGGGTAGGGACAGAAAGAAGTAGGACAGAACAGAGTAGGACAGAACAGAGAGGACAGAACAGTGTAGGACAGCCACCGAGTAGGAACAGAAACCCAGATAACGGACAGCAAACAGAGTAGGACAGGAAACAGAGTAGGACCAGAACAGAGTAAGGAAACAGAACAGAGTAGGACATATAGCACAGAGTAGGCACAGAACCAGGGGTAGGACAGAACGACAGACTAAGGACCAGAACAGGTAGGAAGAAACAGAGTAAGGACGAACAGAACAGAGTAGAAACTAACAGAACAGAACAGAGTAGAACAGAACCGAAGTAGAACGAACAGAGTAAACAGAAACAGAGGTAGAAACAGAACAGAGTAGAATAGCACAGAATCAGAGTTAGAACAGCATCAGTAGCAGAACAGAGCCAAACAGAACAGAGCAGAAACAGAGCAGAACAGACAAGAATAGAACACAGAAAGAGTAGAACAGAGTAGAGCCGAACAGAACAGAGTAGAAAACAGACAGAACAGAGTAGAACAGAAAGAAGCAGAATCAGACCAGAGAAGAACAGAACAGAGCAGAACAGAAACCGAACAGAACCGCAAGAACAGACAGAGCAGAAAGCCCCGAAAGCAGAACAGAGTAGAACAGAATAGAGCAGAACAGACGAGCAGAACGGAGTAGAAAACAGAACAGAACAGAACGGCTGAAGAGCAAGAACAGAACAGAGTAGAACAGAAACAGAGCAGAACAGAGCAGAAACAGACCAGAGTAAAACAGAATCGGAGTAGAACAGAACAGAGCAGAACAAGTAGAACAGAAACAGAGTAGAAAACAGAAACAGAAGTAGAAACAGAAAGAGCAGAAAGATAGAACAGAACAGAGCAGACCAGAGTAAGACAGAAGAGCAGAAACAGAACAGAACAGAGCAGAACAGAGCAAAAGAGCAGAACAAGACAGCGAGAACAAGAACAGATAGAAGCAGAGCAAGAACAGAACAGAGCAAACAAGAACAGAACCGAACAGAGCAGAAACAGAACAGAACAGAAGCAGCAACAGAAACAGAGCAGAACAGAGTAGAACAGAACAGAGTAAGAACAGAACAGAGCAGACACAGAGTAGCAAACAGAACAGAGTAGAACAAACAGAACAGAGCAGAAACAGACCAGAGTAGAACAGAACATGGAGTCCAGAACAGAACAAGCAGAACAGAACCGAGAACAGAGCAGAAACAGAGCAGAAAGAACAGAGCAGAACAGAGTAGAACAGAACCAGAGTAGAACTAGAACAGAACAGGCAAGAACAGAGTAGAACAGAAACAGACAGAACGGCGTAGAACAGAACAGAGCAGAACAGACACGAGTAGAACAGAGTAGCAACAGAACAGAAGCAGCAACGGAGTAAGTACAGAACAGAAAAGAGTAGAACAGCAACAGAGCGAACGGAGTAGAAACAGAACAGAACCAGAGCACGAACAGAACAGAGTAGAACAGAACAGAGCAGAACAGAACAGAGTCAGAGAGTTACATTAAGTAATTAGCCGTTTACGGCCGTGTTTCCCCCCGATGCCGATTGAGCCTTGTCCTGGTCTGTAGAGCATACCAACGGAGGCAAGGCCTCATGTCAATCAGAGCTGATCTGACTTCAGATAGACAGAGACCCACCTCAGCCTCAGCCTTGTTATTCGGAGCTTCTCGGTTGCTGTACAAACCCTCAACATGTGGCTTGTAATGAATCGACACTCTGGACCTTATGAACAGACTCTTCCGTTTCAACTCATCTGTACACGATGTACCTTTCCAGCATGATCGTCTCTCTCTCTCTCTGTATGTATGTGTGTGGTGTGTGTGTGTGTGTGTGTGGTGGTGTGTGTGTGTGTGTTGTGTGTGTGTGTGTGTGTGTGTGTGTGTGTGTGTGTGTGTGTGTGTGTGTGTGTGTGTGGTGTGTGTGTGTGTGTGTGTGTGTGTGTGTGTGTGTGTGTGGTGTGTGTGTGGTGTATAAAAGCGAGAGAGAGAGAGGAGAGGAAAAAAGCTAGTGCAAGAGAACGGAATGTGCAGCTGGTCCCAAGAAACTGCAAGTATCCTTCTGAAGGATTTCCTCAGGGAGGGACGTGAGGCCTATGCAGACAGACCCTGATTTTTGTCTTGCAACTGAATTAACGCCTGTCTATCAACACACACACACACACACCACACACACACACACACAAAAACACACACCACAACACACACGACACACACACACACACACACACACAACACACACACACACACAAACCAACACACACACACACACACACACACACACACACACACACACATTTTGATGAGTACGCATGGACACACCCACACACCACACAAGACACACATCAGCACACACACACACACACACACCACACACGCATGGACACAACAGACACACACACAGGGCCTGAGCTCAATGAGACATCAGCACACTGAACTCCTCCCTGCGAACCGAAAAGAAGGCTCTTCCTTCCTAACTAGTGTTGAGTGACGCCGGTTTCAGTTGGAAACTACGTTGTTGTGTGAGTCGCCTGTTGATGCTCCAACGGTGATACGGCTAGCATCGACCTATTGCTGATGTTTCTTTCACAGCGCCTCGGGGGGAACAGTGGTTTAACTGCTTGTTCAGGGCCCGGGGGAACAGTGGTTAACTGCCTTGTCAGAGGCCCGGGGAACCGTGGGTTAACTGCCTTGCTCAGGGCCCGGGGAACCAGTGGGTTAACTGCTGTCAGTGGCCCCGGGGAACAGTGGGTTAAAACTTGCCTTGTTTCAGGGCCCGGGGAACAGTGGGTTAACTGCCTTGCTCAGGGCCGCGGGGAACAGTGGGGTTTAACTGCCTTTTTTCAGGGCCCGGGGAACCAGGTGGGGTTTAACTGCCTTGTTCAGGACCCGGGGAACAGTGGGTTAACTGCCTTGCTCAGGGCCCCCGGGGAAACATCCAGTGGGTTAACTGCCTTTTTTCAGGCCCGGGGAACAGTGGGTTTAACTGCCTTGCTCAGCGCCCGGGGAACCAGTGGGTTAACTGCCTTGACTCCGCGCCCCGGGGAACAGTGGGTTAACTGCCTTGCTGCAGGGCCCGGGGACCCGTGGGTTAACTGCCTTGCTCAGGGCCCGGGAAGCAGTGGGTTAACTGCCTTTTTTCAGGGCCCCGGGAACAGTGGGTTAACTGCCTTGCTCAGCGCCCGGGGAACAGTGGGTTAGAGCTGCCTTGCTCAGCGGCCCGGGGAACAGTGGGTTTAAACTGCCTTGGTTTTCAGGGCCCGGAACAGTGGGTTAACTGCCTTGTTCAGGGCCGGGGAACAGTGGGTTAACTGCCTTGCTCAGGCCCGGGAACATGGGTTAAAATGCCTTGTTCAGGGTCGGTGACCCAGTGGTTAACTGCCTGTTTCCAGGCCCGGGGAACAGTGGGGTTAACTGCCCTTGCTCAGGGCCCGGGGGAACAGTGGTTAAACTGCCTTGTTTTCAGGGCCGGGAACCAGTGGGTTTAACTGCTTGTCAGGACCCGGGGAACAGTGGGTTACCTGCCTTGCTCAGGGCCCGCGGAACAGTGGGTTAACTGCCTTTTTCAGGCCCGGGGAACAGTGGGTTACCTGCCTTGCATCAGCGCCCCGGGGAACAGTGGGTTACTGCCTTGCTCAGCGCCCGGTGGAACAGTGGGTTAACTGCCTGCTCTAGGGCCCGGGGAACAGTGGGTTAACTGCCTTGCTCAGGGCCCGTGGGAACAGTGTGGTTAACTGGCCGTTGTTCAGGGCCCGGGAACGCAAAGATGCGGTGGTAACTGCCTTTGCCAGGGCCCGGGGAACTCAGTGGGTTAACTGCCTTTGTTCAGGGCCCGGAGAACAGTTGGGTTAACGCTTTGTTCAGGGCCCGGGGAACAGTGGGTTAATACCTTTTTCAGGCCCGGGGAACAGTGGGTTAACTGCCATTTTTCAGGCCGGGGAACAGTGGGTAACTGGCCTTGCTCAGGGCCCGGGGAACAGTGGGTTAACCTGCCTTGTTCAGGGCCCGGGGAACAGTGAGGTTTAACTACCTTGTTCAGGCCCCGGGGAACAGTGGGTTAGTGCCTTGTCAAGGCCCGTGGGAACAGTGGGTATAACTGCCTTTGTCAGGGGCCATAACACAGATTGTTGGCCTTGTTCAGCTCGGTGGATTCGATCCAGCAACATTTTTGACTACTGGACAATGCTTCTAACACTAGGCCTACCTGCTCTAACCACTAGTCCTACCTGCTCTAAACCACTAGGCTACCTGCTCTAACCACTAGCTACCTGCTCTAACCACTAGGCTTACCTGCTTCTAACCACTAGGCTCCTGCCTAACCACTATACCACCTGCCTCTAACCACTAGGGCTACCTGCCTCCTCTAACCACTTAGGCTACCTGCCCTCTCTAAACCACTAGGCTCCTCTCTAACCACTAGGCTAACCTGCTCTAACACTAGGCTACCTGCTCTAACACTAGTCTACTGCCCGCTCTAACCCTAGGCTACCTGCTCTCTAACCACTAGGCTACCTGCCCTCCTCTAAACCAACTAGGCTACCTGCCTCCTCTAACCACTAGGCTACCTGCCTCCTCTAAACCACGTGGCTACCTGCCTCCTCTAACCACTAGGCTACCTGCCTCTCTAACCACACGCTACCTGCCTCCTCTAACCACTAGGCTACCTGCCTCCTCTAACCACTAGGTTACCTGCTCCTCTAACCACTAGGCTACACTGCCTCCTCTAACCACTAGGCTACGCCTCCTCTAACCACTAGGCTACCTGCTCTCTAAACCACTTCGGCTACCTGCCTCCCTCTAACCACTAGGCTACTGCCTCCTCTACCACAGGCTACCTGCCTCCTCTATACCCACTGGCTCTCCTGCTCTCTAACCACTAGGCTACCTGCCTCCTCTAACCACTAGGCCTACCTGCCTCCTCTACACCACTGGCTACCTGCCTCCTCTAACTACTAGGCTCCCTGCCTCCACTAACCACTTAGGCTACACGCCTCCCTGCTACCACTAGCTAACGCCTCCTCTAACCATAGGCTTCCCGCCTCCTCTAACACTAGGCTCCTGCTCTCTAACGCACTAGGTACTGCCTCCTCTAACCACTAGGCTACCTGCCTCCTCTAACCATAGGCTACCTGCCTCCTCTAGACCACTAGGTTACCTGCTTCCTCTAACCACTAGGCTACCTGCTCCTCTAAACTATAAGGCCTCCAGCCTCCTCTAACCACTAGGCTACCTGCCGCTCAACCCTAGGCTACTCGCCTGCCTCTACCAACAAACCATAATCTAACCACTATTACACTATGTAGTAACTTATATAGATGTATTGACTATTAGTATCCTAGTAATAATGTATTGCACTATGTTAGTACTACTGTATTAATGTATTGCACTATGTAACTACTACTTGTATACTGTATGCACTATGTAGTAGTACTAGTTCCATGTATGGCACTATGTTAACTGGTAGTTAAATGTATTGCACACTATGTAGTACTAGTGTATAATGTATTGCTAACTAATGTAGTCCTACTATATATAATGTTTGGCACTATGTAGTACTACTAGATAATGTTTGCACTATGTAGTACTAGTAAGTATACATGTATGACTATGTAGTACTACTAGTATAATGTTTTGCACTATGTAGTACTCACTAGATAATGTATTGACTATGTAGTACTCGTAGTATAATGTATTGCACTATGTAATACTACTGTTATAATGTAATACTACGTCAATCCAACTGCTATATGCGAGTGGTAGTCATCTCAGTGCCGTCTCGTATCCATTGGAGCCTTCGGAGGTTGTGAACTCTGGGTAAATCTGAAAACCTAGCGTTTGACTCCTGACCTTTGATAGGGCTGAGCACTAGCCACTAGCCGGCAGTAGCGTGGGCACTGAAAGCACGGGTCCAAGAAGACACAGAGGAACAGAGAAGAGAGACAGCACCCTGACAATGATCGCTGTCTGTCACAACACAAATCCATAATGATGTTTCCCTAGGTTAGCCAGAGCTAGGCCTTGCATCTCAAGATTCTAGAGTCACTCCCTCAATGACACTATGGGTCTTAACTGTCTACCGTGTCTCCCTAACTCCTTTCCTTCATCTGTCCTTTTATCTACACACTGGTCTTGAAACCCCAAAATAAGAGGCAAAAGAGAGGAGGAGAGGAGAGGAGAAGAGGACAGGGGAGGAGAGGAGATGAGACGAGACGAGAGGTGATGAGACGAGAGGAGACACGAATGAAGAGGAGACAAGATGAGAGGAGAGGACAGGAGATGAGAGGAAACGAAGGAGACGAGAGGAGACGGAAGCAGAGGAGAGAGAGGCAGGGAGGAGACGAGACGAGACGTCAACGAGACGAGAGGGGTCAAAACGAGAGGAAGTCACACTAGACTAGTAAAACACCGTGTGTGTTGTGTATAAATACAATCTCACAGGGTCTAGGTGTTAAATGGAGAGTGGGTAGAGGTAACAGAGACTGAGGTATTAGTGGTTAATAGTAACAGAGCTGAAGATTGAGAGGGTAGTGGTAACAGAGACTGAGATAGAGTGGGTAGTAGTAACAGAGACTGAGATATAGTGGGTAGTAGTAACAGAGACTGAGATAGAGTGGGTAGTGGTAACAGGACTGAGATAGAGAGGGTAGTAGTAACACAGAGACTGAGATAGAGTTGGGTAATAGTAACAGAGACTGAGGTATAGTGGTTAATAGTAACAAGCAACTGAGATAGAGAGGGTAGTAGTAACAGAGACTGAGATAGAGTGGGTAGTAGTAACAGAGACTGAGATAGAGTGGGTAGTAGTTAACAGAGACTGAGATAGAGTGGGTACTAGTAACAGAGACTGAGATAGAGTGGGTAGTAGTAACGAGACTAGAGATAGAGTGGGTTAGTGGTAACAGAGACTGAGATAGAGTGGGTAATAGTAACAGAGACTGAGATAGAGAGGGTAGTAGTAACAGAGACTGGAATAGAGTGGGTAAGGTAACATAGACTGAATAGAGAGGGTAATAATAACAGAGACTGAGATAGAGAGGATAATAGTAAACAGAGACTGAGATGATGAGAGGGTGTAGTAACAGAGACTGAGATAGAGAGGATAATAGTAACAGAGACTGAAGATAGAGTGGGTAATAATAACAGAGACTGAGATAGAGAGGGTAGTAGTAACAGAGAGTGAGATAGAGTGGGTAGTGGTAACAGAGACTGAGATAGAGAGGGTAGTAGTAACATAGACTGGAGATAGAGAGGGTAATAGTAACAGAGACTGAGATAGAGAGGGTAGTAAGTAACATAGACTGAGATAGAGAGGGTAATAGTAACAGAGACTGAGATAGAGTGGGTAGTAGTAACAGAGACTGAGATAGAAGAGGGTAGTGTGTGTGTGTGTGTGTGTGTGTGTGTGTGTGTGTGTGTGTGTGTGTGTGTGTGTGTGTGTGTGTGTGTGTGTGTGTGGTGTGTGTGGTGGTGTGTGTGTGTGTGTGTGTGTGTGTGTGTGTGTGTGTGTGTTGTGTGTGTGTGTGTGTGTGTTGGCGGAGAGAGAGAGAGAGAGGGGGTTGAAGCAAGTTCCTCCTTGGATGAGAGAGTAAATTTAGAATAATTTATGTACAGCACAAATAGAAGACTGAAGCAAAATACTATCCCCTGCCCTTGGCTAATATGGTATCACCACAGGGTCTACTTCTGTGATAATGTGTTGGGACTGAACTATAATCACAGACAGGGAGGGTGTTTTTTATTTTCYTTATTTGACTCTAGATTTGTTAGGGGATTGAAGACACTCAAATTATACTGAGCAAAAGTACATAAACATAAACGTAACATGTAAAGTGTTGGTCCCATGTTACATGAAGTAATAAGAKCCCAGAAATGTTTTATACGCAGAAAAAATGCTTATTTCTCTCAAATTTTGTGCACAACTTTGTTTACGTCCCTGTTAGTGAGCATTTCTCCTTTACCAAGATAATCCATTCAACCTGACAGGTGTGGCATATCAAGAAGCTGATTAAACAGCATGATCATTACACAGGTGCACCTTGTGCTGGGGACAATAAAAGGTCACTTTAAAATGTGTAGTTTTGTCACAACAACACGAGGCCACAGATGTCTCAAGTTTTAAAGGAGTGTGCTATTGGCATGCTGACTGCAGGAATGTCCAACAGAGCTGTTGCCAGAGAATTACATTTCTCATTTCTCTAAAAATAAACTGAGGAGTATTTCTGTCTGTAGTAAATATTCCTTTAGTGGGTGAAAGCTCATTGTGATTGCGCCCCTGCCCAGTCATGTGTAATCAATAGATTAGGACCTAATCAATATATTTTATTTGACTGCTTTCTTTTTATCAACTGGAACTGAAATATTACGTTTATATTTTTTGGACAGTATAAAAATGTGAGGGGACTGGGGACAACATCAAAACAGCTTTAAAACCAAAAAAACGCATCTGACTGACTGATGATAAAGAGAGGCAGCTGTCGAGTGTGAACACACACACACACACACACACGCACAAACACACACATTGCACACACACACACACACCCACTGCACAAACACACACACACACACACTGCACAAACACACCACACTGCACAAACACACACACACACACTGTACAAAACACACAACACACCACACTGCACAAACACACAACACACACACTGCACAACACACACACACACACACTGCACAAACACACACACTGCACAAACACCACCACACACACACTGCACAAACCACAACACACACACCACACACACACAAATACACCGCAACAGACACATATTTTGTATTGTCATAGGTTAGGTTAAAAGGTAAAAATGCATTTGTCCACACGGCACGTATGAACATAGAACTATTGGGACCACTTATGCCGTTAATCTCAAGGAGCTGACGCTGCAGTCTCTGATTTATAGCACCGCACTACACACAGAAACAGCCGTCATGCGTTACAGCCATGGCTACATTTCCCATTAAACGTCAGGCACTGCGTCTGTCTGCACCAAAAAAAAAAAGAAAAAAAAAAACACAACTCTCTGCTGTTGATTCTGAGAACCTCAGTCTGAATCTATGGTTCGGCTCCCGGCGCCAGCCGCCGCCAGTTCACAGCAACAAGGACAGAGCAACGCTGTCACATTTTACTACTATCCAGCTGCATGTCACGTCAGCTAACACAATTACGCGCACCACACGTAGACTTTGAGTAGGCTAGCCTAACCTAGACAGATGCCACGGTCTCGCCGGCAGACGTTTTTCGTTTTGAGTAATAGCCTAGCAGTGAAAGGTAAAAAATGAAAAAAAGAAGCGCCGAGCCAGCGACGCAAAGGACTGGATGACATCATGTCTGTGAGAGGGGGGAAAAAAAACGTGGTTTTATGGGACGACGCGTCGCGGTAGCCATGAAAGCAGATGCTGGTTTCAGAGTTGTGTAGGCTGTTTTCGTGAGGGCGGGCGGGTGGAGCGTTGGCGCTTAGAAATCCTCACATGCACTATAACGCCGTGCCTGACTCCATCTCTCACAGGAAGACACACTCATACCCTCTTCGGCTACCTCTCTCTCTCCTCTCTCTCTCTCTCTCTCTCTCTCTCTCTCTCTCTCTTCCTGTGCACAAAAAGCCTCTCATCTCCAATACATAACGGTGCATGGC
>NW_019943521.1:355311-357387 GCF_002910315.2 Salvelinus sp. IW2-2015
CCAATACCTAGGCCCTCCAATACCTAGGCCCTCCTATACCTAGGCCCCCCTATAACCTAGGCCCCGCGATACCTATGGCCCCCTATACCTAGGCCCTCCAATACCTAGGCCTCCTATACATAGGCCCCTATTACCTAGGCCCTCCATACCTAGGCCCCAAAACCTAGGCCCTCCTATACCTAGGCCCTCCAATGACCTAGGCCCTCCAATACCTAGGCTCCAAATACCAAGGCCCTCCAAATACTAGGCCTCCTATACCTAGGCCCTCCAATACCTAGGCCCTCCTATACCTAGGCCCCCTAATACCTAGGCCCCCTATACCTAGGCCCCCTAGAACCTAGGCTCCTATACTAAGGCCCTCCTATCCTAGGCCCTCCAATACCCTAGGCCCCTCCTTATACCTAGGCCCCTCCTATACCTAGGACCCTCCAATACCTAGGCCCTCCTATACTAGGCCCCCTCCTATACCTGCCTCAATACCTAGCCTCCAATATCCGGCCCTCCTAACCTAGGCCCATAATACCTAGGCCCTCCAATTACCTAGGCCCTCCTATACCTAGGACCTCCAATACCTACGGCCCTCCTATACCTAGACTCCTAATACATAAGGCCCTCCAATACCTAGGCCCTCCAATACTAGGCCCTCCTTTACCTAGGACCTCCTATACATTGCCCTCCAAATACTAGGCCCTCCAATACCTAGGCCCCTATAGCCTAGGCCCTCCTATCCTAGCCTCCAATACCTAGGCCTCTGCAATACCTAGGCCCTCCTATACCTAGGCCCCTCCAATACTAGGCCCTCCTATACCGAGGCCTCCAATACCTAGGCCTCCTATACCTAGGCCTCCTATACTCTTAGGCCCTGCTATACTAGGCCCTCCAATACCGAGGCCCCTATACCAGGCCCTGCATATTACCTAGCCCTCCAATACCTATGCCCTGAATACCTAGGCCCCCTAATCCTAGGCCCTGTAATACCTTAGGCCCATCCAATCCTAGGTCCCTCCAATACTAGGCCTCCTATACCTAGCCCTCCAATACCTAGCCTTCCTATCACTAGGCCCTCCTAACCTAGGCCCTTCCATACTTAGGCCCCTCCTATACCTAGGCCTGCAAATAGCTAGGCCTGCAATACCTAGGCCATCCATACCTTAGGCTCTCCAATACCTAGGCCCTCAAGATATGAGGCCCAAAATCAGCCCAACACCACCCACTCAGAATGCTCGCTGTCTCCTCCTCCCACTGATTCGGAATCAGAGGTGGGCAGTGTAATCTGTTTCGTAGCGATAGCCACGTGAATAATCCATCCAACTGTATTTAGCGCCAACATCCTCTCAGAGAGGCCCCGGTCCCAACTCCCCCGGGCCACCCCGTTGCCCTTAGTCCATTCAGATGGTATTTCTAAAGCCACATTCACAGCCACCAAGTACAGAGTTTTTTTTAGCTGGCTTTCAATCCCCCCCCCCTCCGCTCCTCCCCCTCATTCCTTCACCTTCCGGTGTTTGCCCTGGGGGGCAGCAATACGTGAAAGGAGGTAGGACAGTGTCATTCGTGATTAGCCGGTACAGTTTCTGGCCTACTCCTCCAGCAGCTCTCTGAACGAGCCGGTTAGTGCTGGCTCGTACCCCCTTCACCACCTGCTACAGCAGCTCTCTGAACGGCCCGGTACGTGCCAGCTCGTACCCCCTTCACCCCCTGCTACAGCAGCTCGATCTGAACGAGCCCAGGTAGGCAGCTCAAGTACCCCCTTCCACCCCTGCTACAGCAGCTCTCTGATCCGAGCCCGGTAGTGCAGCTCGTACCCCTTCTACAACCCCTGTAACATGCAGCCTTTGATTTTATGGAGCAAGCTCGCATGTGCTGGGACGATTCCACCCAGTCATCTTCTTGGCAGGTCACCCCAACTTAGGTGTAACCCCGCTCTCACATGCTGGCCCGAAGCTGGCAGAGGTCAGTCCTCTGGTCTGGATGAGAGGGATGTGAAACAGCGTCAACTCTGGTCTGGATGTGAGGGTTGTGAACAGGTCAGCTTTCCTGGTCCTGGATGAGGAAGTGGTGTGAAACAAGGTTCAGCAG
>NW_019943522.1:0-6797 GCF_002910315.2 Salvelinus sp. IW2-2015
CCAGGGCACTTGTCACTCTCTACGGGCAGCAGTAAGCTAGCCAGGATACTTGTTCTTCTCTAGGGGGCAGCAGTAAGCTAGCCAGGATACTTGTTCTTCTCTAGGGGGCAGCAGTAAGCTAGCCAGGATACTTGTCTTCTCTAGGGGCAGCAGTAAAGCTAGCCAGGATACTTGTCTTCTCTAGGGGGCAGCAGTAAGCTAGCCAGGATACTTGTCTTCTCTAGGGGGCAGCAGTAAGCTAGCCAGGATACTTGTCTTCTCTAGGGGGCAGCAGTAAGCTAGCCAGGATACTTGTCTTCTCTAGGGGGCAGCAGTAAGCTAGCCAGGATACTTGTCTTCTCTAGGGGCAGCAGTAAGCTAGCCAGGATACTTGTCTTCTCTAGGGGGCAGCAGTAAGCTAGCCAGGATACTTGTCTTCTCTAGGGGGCAGCAGTAAGCTAGCCAGGATACTTGTCTTCTCTAGGGGGCAGCAGTAAGCTAGCCAGGATACTGTCTTCTCTAGGGCAGCAGTAAGCTAGCCAGGATACTTGTCTTCTCTAGGGGCAGCAGTAAGCTAGCCAGGATACTTGTCTTCTCTAGGGGCAGCAGTAAAGCTAGCCAGGATACTTGTTCTTCTCTAGGGGGCAGTAAGCTAGCCAGGATACTTGTCTTCTCTAGGGGGCAGCAGTAAGCTAGCCAGGATACTTGTCTTCTCTAAGGGGCAGCAGTAAGCTAGCCAGGATACTTGTCTTCTCTAGGGGCAGCAGTAAAGCTAGCCAGGATACTTTCTTCTCTAGGGGGCAGCAGTAAGCTAGCCAGGATACTTGTCTTCTCTAGGGCAAGCAGTAAGCTAGCCAGGATACTTGTCTTCTCTAGGGGGCAGCAGTAAGCTAGCCAGGATACTTGTCTTCTCTAGGGGCAGCAGTAAGCTAGCCAGGATACTTGTCTTCTCTAGGGGGCAGCAGTAAGCTAGCCAGGTACTTGTCTTCTCTAGGGGCAGCAGTAAGCTAGCCAGGTACTTGTCTTCTCTAGGGGGCAGCAGTAAGCTAGCCAGGATACTTGTCTTCTCTAGGGGGCAGCAAGTAAGCTAGCCAGGATACTTGTCTTCTCTAGGGGGCAGCAGTAAGCTAGCCAGGATACTTGTTCTTCTCTAGGGGCAGCAGTAAGCTAGCCAGGATACTTGTCTCTCAGGGCGCAGTAAGCTAGCCAGGCTACTTGATCTTCTCTAGGGGCAGTAGTAAGCTAGCCAGGATACCTGTGCATGTAGATGACGCAGTCCGAGCCACATTTGAGAAGCAAGTGAGAGGAGAGAGAACGCCGACAGCATGGCTTCTTCTAAGGAAAACATCATACCTCCACGCCCGCAGCTTGTTGACAACTGGCACCAGAAGAAAACTGGGGAGTAATTTGTTTACAAAGCAGATGAGGGCCAGCCCACCCAAAAACAACTAAGCAACAGAGTGCAGGGGAAGAGAGTGGTTAGTTCCAAAACAAACAAAACTATTTTCCACGTTACATTTGCATTGGAACACATATCTACTAGCAACTAAACAACATGTGTTACAAAGCAGATGAGGGCCAGCCCACCAAAACAACTAAGCAACAAAGCAGTGCAGTGGAAGGGAGGTTTAGTTCCAAAACAACAAACTATTTTCCACGTTACATTTGCATTGGAACATTATTCTACTAGCAACTAAATTCAAWAWTTWTTTTTTTTGTGATAATGACGTGAATGTATACCAAACATTAGGAACACCTTCCTAATATTGAATGGCACACACACAATCCATGTCTCAAGGCTTAAAATCCTTCTTTAACCTGTCTCCTCACCCTCATCTACACTGATTGAAGTGGATTTAACAAGTGACATCAATAAGGGATCATAGCTTTCACCTGGATTCACCTGGTCAGTCTGTCATGGAAAGAGCAGGTGTTCTTAATGTTTTGTACACTCAGTGTATTCAACATGACATTCATGTGAGCATTATATGATTACATCCCAAAAGTAATGTGAAATGCACTCATTTATCTATGACAGCAATATACTGTATACTGAACAAAAATATAWACGCAACATGTAARGTTTTGGTCTCATGTTTCATGAGCTGAAATAAAATATCCCAGAAATGTTCCATATRCACAATAAGGTTATTTCTCTAAAATGTTGTGCACAAATTTGTTTACAACCCTGTTAGTGAGCATTTCTCCTTTGCCAAGATAATCCATCCACCTGACAGGTGTGGCATATCAAGCTGATTAAATAGAATGATCATTACACAGGTGCACCTTGTGCTGGGGACAGTAAATGGCCACTTTAAAATGTACAGTTTTGTCACACAACACAATGCCACAGATGTCTCAAGTTTTGGGGAAGCGTGTAATTGGCATGCTGATTTAAGGAATGTCCACCAGAGCTGTTGCCAGATAATTTTATGTTAATTTCTCTACCATAAGC
Source organism: Salvelinus sp. IW2-2015 (assembly GCF_002910315.2). Classification (NCBI taxonomy): domain Eukaryota; kingdom Metazoa; phylum Chordata; class Actinopteri; order Salmoniformes; family Salmonidae; genus Salvelinus; species Salvelinus sp. IW2-2015. The sequence continues at coordinate 2,435 of NW_019943522.1, forward strand.
CGCCTCCAACGTCATTTTAGAGAATTTGGCAGTAGCACCCAGCCTCACTACATAGCACCCACCCTCACTACATAGCACCCACCCTCACTACATAGCACCCAACCATCTCACAGCGAGCCACCACCATCCACTACATAGCGGCACCACCATCACTACATAGCGGCACCCAGCCTCACTACATAGCGCAGCAGCCAGCCTCACTACATAGCGGCCACGCCAGCCTCACTACATAGCGGCCACCCAGCCTCACTACCATAGCGGCAGCGAGCCTCACTACATACGGGCAGCCGAAGCCTCACTACATAGCGGCAGCCGAGCCTCACTACATAGCGGCACAGCCGGCTGCACTACATAGCGGCAGCCAGCCCACTACAATAGCGGCAGCCAGCCTCACTACAATCACTGACTAAGCGGCAGCCAGCCTACTACATAGCGGCCAAGCCGAGCCTCACTACATAGCGGCAGCCGCCTCACTACATAGCGGCAGCCTAGCGCTCACTACATAGCGGCAGCCAGCCTCACCTAGATCATAGCGGCAGCCAGCCTCACTACATAGGGCAGCGCCTCATAATAGCGGCAGCCAGCCTCACTACATAGCGGCAGCCAGCCTCACTACATAGCGGCACCCAGCCTCACTACATACCATCCACCAGCTACTACATAGCGGCAGCCACCTCACTACATAGCGCAGCCAGCCTCACGACATAGCGCACCAGCCTCACTAACTATAGCGGCACCCAGACTCTCAACTACATAGCGGCAGCCAGCCTCACTTGATTACATAGCGGCAGCAGCCTCACTAATAGCGGCAGCCAGCCTACTAGCCAATAGCGGCAGCCTAAGCCTACTACATAGCGGCAAGGCCAGCCTACTACATGCGGCACCAGCCTCACTACATAGCGGCAGCCAGCCTCCACTACATAGCCGGCACCGGCCTCCTACATAGCGGCAGCCACCTCACTACATAGGGCAGCCACCTCACTACATAGCGCAGCCAGACCTCACTACCATAGCGGCAGCCAGCCCACTACATAGCGCAGCCCAGCGCCTCACTAATAGCGCAGCCAGCCTCACTACATAGCGCAGCCCAGCGCTCACTACACATAGCGGCAGCCAGCCTCACTACATAGCGGCAGCCAGCCTCACTACATAGCGGCAGCCAGCCTCACTACATAGCGGCAGCCAGCCTCACTACATAGCGGCAGCCAGCCTCACTACATAGCGGCAGCCCAGCCTCCACTACATAGCGGCAGCCAGCCTCACTACATAGGCACCAGCTCCTACCATAAGCCAGCTCACAGCGCCCCAGCCTCACTACATAGCGGCAGCCAGCCTCACTACATAGCGGCAGCCCAGCCTCACTACCATAGCGGCAGCCAGCCCGCATACTACATAGCATCCACCACCTCACACATAGCGGCAGCCAGCCTCCACTACAGGGTAGCGGCAGCCAGCCCTCACTACATACCAGCCATACGCACCCAAGCCTCACTACATTAAGCGGCAGCCAGCCTCACTACATAGCGGCACCCAGGCTCACTACAAGCGGCACCCAGCCTCACTACATAGCGGCAGCCAGCCTCACTACATGCGCACCCAGCCTCACTACATAGCGGCACCCAGCTCACTACATAGCGCACCCCCCCAAAAGCCTCACTACATACGGCACCCCCAGCCTCACTACCATAGCGGCAGCCAGCCTCACCTACATAGCGGCACCCAGCCTCACTACATAGCGCACCAACCTCACTACCATAGCGCGCCACCAGCTCACTACATAGCGGCACCAGCCTCACTACATAGCGGCACCAGCGCTCACTACATAGCGGCAGCCCAGGCTCACTACATAGCGCAGCCAGCCTCACTACATGATCGCACCCAGCTCACTACTAGCGGCAGCCAGCCTCACTACATAGCGCAGCCAGCTGCACACATAGGCACCAGGCTCCACTACGCAGAGCACATCGGCCAGCCTCACACTTACAGCTGCACCCAGGCGTCCAATACATGAGCGGCAGCCAGCCTCACTACATAGCGGCACCCAGCTCACTACATAGCGCAGCCAGCCGACACACAATACGCACCCAGGCTCACTACATAGCGGCAGCCAGCCTCACTACATAGCGGCAGCCCAGCCTCACTACATAGCGGCAGCCAGCCTCACTTACATAGCTGCACACCTCAACTAGCATAGCGCAAGCCAGCCTCACTACATACGGCAGCCCAGCCTCACTATCATAGCGGCAGCCAGCCTCACTACATAGCGGCACCCAGCCTCACTACATAGCGGCAGCCAGCCTCACTACATAGCGGCAGCCAGCCTCACTACACAGTATGATTGAAATGCAGTATACTTTACGCCACTATTTCCTTTATTATTATTATTATTAAAAGAGCTCATTATTATCACTGTAAACAGCCGTATCTCCATCGGTTCATGTTGTTGCTTGGCTCTGCGTTGCAGATTGTACACCTGAAGAGGTTCCAGTTTGTGAACGGCCGCTGGATCAAGTCTCAGAAGATCGTCCAGTTTCCCAGAGAGAGGTTTGACCCCAGTGTTTACCTGGCTCCCCGGGAGGCGGGGCTTAACGGGCTACACAGTCTGCAGAGCCGCAGCGAGGGGGAGGAGCTRCTGAGGATAGGAGGAGGAGAAACGGTCTCCTCCATCTCCGCCCCTGCTGGGTTCCTCAACATCCTCAAAGGTCTGACGTCATCCTGTCTACATCCCAAATGGGATCCTATTCCCTTTATATAGTGCATAGTCCCTATGGATCCTGGTCAAATGTAGTGCACTATATAGGGACTAGGGTGCCATCTGTCTCAGTCCTGGTGATGTTTCATTACTTCACCTGCGATCTGCAGTAGTTTCCCATTGTTAAACAAACCAGTCATTCAGAAAGGGGTAATAAAACACACAGAAACAAMCGAAACCAGAGCAAGCATATATTTACTACTATTCATAGTGCACAATACACCACATAGCCCATGTACACAGGAAGGATGAGGTCAAACTGTTTTACTGAGCCTCTCTCTCTCTCTCACTCTCTTTGTGTCTCCACAGCCTCTCCAGCTTCAGGCAGGAAGTCAGCCCCTCCCTCTTCCATCAGCTGTACCAGCAGCCCCTGCAGCAGCCCCAAGACAGGAGGAGGGTCAGGGGGAACAGGCCACAGACAGACCCGCCTCAGGCTCCCCCAGCTGGGCAGCCGTCACCGCCTCTCCAACAGCAAGGAGAACCTGGAGGGTAGTACCAGGGAGGGGGGCAGCGACTCCGACACCGAGCCCAGGGAGGGAAGACTGCAGGCGGACACGGAGGGTGGGCTCGTGGGAGTGAGGAGCGAGCCGGAGATGTCCACCACAGACGCATTTAGCAGCCTCAGTGACGTCATCGTGATGAACGGGGACAGCGGTGGCCATAGCAACGGGCTACAGCGCACGGAGGCCAGTACGACGCCCAGCGTGAACCTAGAGACGCCCGCCCCCGCTCTGCTGCACCAAAGAGACAACAGCCTGGAGAACATCTACAACTTGTATGCTATTTCAGTGAGTGCTTCCAAAACTGCTTGGAGGTTCAGCCTCCTAAACTAAACCTCAGGAAGATTGATTTAGTTTAATATAGTTAGTTTAATATATATATATGTATGTATGTATGTGTGTGTGTGTGTGTGTGTGTGTGTGTGTGTGTGTGTGTGTGTATATGTGTGTGTGTATATAGATATGTGTATATAGATATAGTATACTATATCTACTATATATATAGATGAGATCCTCAGACCGCTTGTGAGACCATAAAAGGAGATACTAACAACACAATGTAACTCCCAAGTCAATCACCTTCTTGTGAAATCAAAACTGTCCACTTAGGAAGCAATCACTGATTGACAATAAATTTCACATGCCTGTGTGCAAATGGAATAGACAAAAGTGGAATTATAGGCAATTAGCAAGACCACCCAATAAAGGAGTTGATTCCTGCAGGTGGTGACCACAGACCACTTCTCAGTTCCTGATGCTTCCTGGCTGATTGTTTGGTCACTTTTGATATGCTGGCGGTGCTCTCACGTCTTAGTGGTAAGCATGAGACGGAGTATATAACCCACAAATGGCTCAGGTAGGCAGGCTCATCCAGATTGGCACATCAATGCCGAGCCGTGTGGCAAGAAAGGTTTGCTGTGTCTGTACAGCGTAGTATCCCAGACGCATGGAGGCGTTACCAGGAGACAGGCCTTACATCAATGAGCACCGTGGAGGGAGGCGTAGGAGGCAACACACCGCAGCAGCAGGACGCACCATCTGCTTTGTGCAAGGAGGAGCACTGCAGAGCCACCTGCAAAATGAGCCTCCAGCCAGGCCTCACATGGGTCTC
>NW_019943522.1:6822-23362 GCF_002910315.2 Salvelinus sp. IW2-2015
GTCGGTGTCAAGTAGTTAAGGCAGAGTGTTGGAAGGGTAGGTGGGTCGGTCCAGAGTACAGGCAGATGTGAGGGGTAGTTGGGTCGGTTCCAGAGTTTTACAGGCAGAGTGTTGAAGGGGTAGGATGGGTCGCCGTCCAGAGTTACAGGCAGGAGTGTTGAGGGTAGGTGGGTCGGTTCAGAGTTTACAGGCAGCAGAGTGTTGGGGGGTAGGTGGGTTGGGTGGGTGGTCGAGGGTGTGATCCTGATCACTGGAGGACACCAGTACTTCTTGTAGTCAGACTCAAAGTCCTCGTCATGCTAGTGGTGTCGGCCATCTTTCTTGCCGTTCAGTCTTGGCAGAACTGAGAGTAGTCCACTGCCTTGCTGCTCATAGAACAGGATAGGCCGAATGCCGTGTCCATTCTCCTCTTGTAGTTGCACTTCCTAGGGGGAGGATACGGCAAAACAAGTTACGCACTTGAAAGAGCATGTCTAGTCTTTTAAAGTGACTAAAATGGTTTGCGTAGATTATATTACTATTAGTAGAGGATGAAGTGTGTGTGTGTGTGTGTTGTGTGTGGTGTTTTCTTACCTTTACAAATCTGCTGTCATTGTAACAGTACCATTTGTTGTTGGGGTTTTTGGCATAAGGTCACATAGTGTCCTCCTTCCCATTGATACCTGAGATGGCAACTGTGGAGAGAGAGAGAGAGAGAGAGAGAGAGACACCTCATTAAATAACACAATATGGGCTATGCTCAAATGAGTACTATACTATATAGGGAGATAGGGTGGCCAGCCCTGGTCAAATAGTAGATAACTATATAAGGGAAGTAGGGTGCCATCCTGGTCAAAAGTAGTTATACTATATAAGGAATAGGGTCCATTTTGGGGCGTAGAGGATTTCTAATCTTACACCAACCTTCTAGAGTCAGTCGGGGACCCAAAATATCTAACTATATATATAGTATAATTTAAACCAAACCTAATTACTATATACACTGGCCTCAAAAAAAATAAAGGGAACACTTTAAACAAAACACAATGTAACTCCAAGTCAATCACACTTCTGTGTGAAATCAAAACTGTCCACTTAGGAAGCCAACAACTGATTGACCAATAACATTTCACATGCCTTGTTGTGCAAATGGAATAGACAAACAAGTGGAAATTATAGGCAATTAGCAAGACCACCCCATAAAGGAGTTGATTTCTGCAGGTGGTGACACGTACCACTTCTCAGTTCCTTGATGCTTCCTGGCTGATTGTTTGGTCACTTTTGATATGCTGGCGGTGCTCTCACCGTCTAGTGGTAAGCATGAGACGGAGTATATAACCCACACAATGGCTAGGTAGGCAGGCTTCATCAGGATGGCAACATCAATGCCGAGCCTGTGCAAGGAAAGGTTTGCTGGTCTGTACAGCGTAGTATCCCAGACGCATGGAAGGCGTTTACCAGGAGACAGGCCTTACATCAAGAGCACCGTGGAGGAGGCCGTAGGAGGGCAACCACCGCAGCAGCAGGACGCACCTCTGCCTTTGTGCAAGAGGAGCACTGCCAGAGCCCCTGCAAAATGACCTCCAGCCAGGCGCTCACATGGGTCTCCTCACAAGCGGTTCTGAGGAATCTCATCTATATAATATAGTAGATATAGTATACTTATTCTATATACAACATATCTATATTACACAACACAATATACAACACCACACACACAACACACACACAACCACACATCGACATACATTACATACATATATATATATTAAACTTAACTATATTAACTAAATCAATCTTCCTGAGGTAGTAGGTTAGGAGGCTAACCTCCAAGCAGTTTTGGAAGCCTCACTGAAATAGCATACAGCTTGTAGATGTTTCTCCAGGCTGTTGGTCTCTTTTGGTGAAGCAGAGCGGGGGCGGGCGTCTCTAGGTTTCACAGTGGGCGATCGTACTGGCCTCCGTGCGCTGTAGCCGCGTTGCTATGCGCCACCGCTTGTCCCCGTTCACTGCACCGATGACGTCACTGATGGCTGTTAAATGCGTCTGTGGTGGAACATCTCCGGTCGGCTCCCCCTCCTCACGAGCCCACCCTCCGTGTCCGCCTGCAGTCTTCCCTCCCTGGGTCGTGTTGTCGAGTCCTGCCGCCCCTCCCTGGTACCTCCTCCAGGTTCTCCTTGCTGTTCTGGAGGAGGCCCGTTGACGGCTGCCCAGCTGGGGAAGCCTGAGGCTCGGGTCTGTCTGTGTGCCTCGTTCCCCCTGACCTCCTCCTGTCTTGGGGCTGCTGCAGGGGCTGCTGGCTAATGCTGATGGAAGAGGAGCGGCTGACTTCCCTGCCTGAAGCTGGAGAGGCTGTGGAGACACAATAAGAGAGTGAGAGATGAGGAGTGATATGTGCTCAGTAAAACAGTTTGCCATCATACCTACCTGGTAGGCATGGTCAGGTGTTGGTGTAAATTGTTGCACTTTATGGAATTAGTAGTTAAATATATGCTTCGCTCTGGGTTTCGTTGTTTCTGTGTGTTTTATTACCCCTGTTCTGTTAATGTACTTGTTCGGTTTGGGTTTTCAACAATGGGATAAACTACTGGTCATGATCGCAGTTGAAATAGATGCAAACATCACCAGGACTGAAAGAGACCGACCCACCTACCCCTCAACACTCTGCCTGTAACTCTGGACCGACCCACCTACCCCTCAACACTCTGCCTGTAACTCTGAACCGACCCACCTACCCCTCAACACTCTGCCTGTAACTCTGAACCGACCCACTCAGCCATACACGTATGGAAAGGAAATTACACAACGCTTCTTCTTCAGCCAGTCACTGGGCGCCAAGAACCACAAAATGGTCATCACGAACTGTCGGTGGAGACCTCCTTGTTGTTTTGAAAGATTTTTTTTTGCCAAGAGAACAACATTTAAGCCCCACGTAAAGCACTAAACTGTTGTATATTTAGCCTGAGGAAACCCCCCCCCCTTGTATGTGTGTGTGTTGGATTGTCATCACATAAGCTGAGATTGCTTTCCTGTTGTGCATTTTCCTCCCCCTGCAGCCATCAAAATATGTTCACACACCTACACAATGTCTGGCTCTATAATTCTATACGGTAACGGTAGGATGAAGATGACTGTTGTTTTATTGATAAAGGGGTTCTCCAAGGGTACTGTCAGTACAAAAACAACTCATATTGCTACCTCACTGTCGCTTGCATGTCATTGGCCAATTGGAACAGTAAAATATCTGTTGACAGTATTAAAACCTCACACACTTCCTCTTTTGATGTCCACAAACACACGCGCGAGCACGCACTTCAAAAAAAATGATGATCTCCCTTTATGAAGAAAGATTCCACAAAATCGAGGTGTTTGACCTGAATTTGGCCCCTTGCCAAGCAACTGTCAAAACCAAAATGTGCAATTGCTGATCAATGTACCCCTAACAATTGTAGTCGTTTTAACTCACAAGCTTGAGTTTAAATCTGGGTTATGTTCTGGACAGGTGCCATAGAGAATGTTTCAAAGATTCATATATATATATATATATTTTTTTTTTTTTAAATTTGTTTTATCTTTCTCCAAATACTTATTTTATAGAGATGTATTTTTTTTAATGCACAATTTGGTTCATTTAAAGGTTGTTGTCATCTCTACTGTTTGTGTACAGTACGTTGTAGGGAGTTAGTCTGATACTGTAAATGAATAGGGTACATCCCAGATGGCACCCTATTCCCTATGGGCCCAGGTCACAAGTAGTGCACTAGGGAATAGGGTGCCATCTGGGATGTACCCTATTCATTTACAGTGCACTACTTGTGACCTGGGCCCATAGGGAGTAGGGTGCCACTTGGGATGCAGGCTAGGACTGCCTGTCAAATGTCCATGTTGTAGCTAGTCCTCACCGCTCCACTCTCTCAACAATACCATGTTGTATCTAGTCCTCACCGCTCCACTCTCTCTCTCAACAATACCATGTTGTAGCTAGTCCTCACCGCTCCACTCTCTCAACAATACCATGTTGTAGCTAGTCCTCACTGCTCCACTCTCTCTCAACAATACCATGTTTTTATCATTTCCATCAGCTGCTAGATAAAATAATCTGTGGTAAAACACTACTTAAAGTGCGCTGTCATAAGTATGATATAATATGTCATAACACACTATGATGGTTAGTGATTACCCACGTTTCATGGCAGGTATGCTGACGGGTGTCATGGCGTCTTTTTAACAACACTAGGAAGACTCTACGGTAGTGCACGTGAAGTAAACCATCGCTTGATCTGTTCATGACTTGTGGCCAAGCCGCTAGCCAAATGTCTGCTTCTCTGTCTGTCTTACATGTGTTTCCATGTCGAGTTGGCAGAGATGTGACATATAGTCAAGCCAAAGTGTTACACAGATTCTACTGGCCAATCAAAGGCTCACATTTTAGTGCTCTGAGAAAAATCAAACCGGATTGGGGGGCGGTTGTCACTAGTTACCACAGGCACAAAGTCAAAATTGGCTATTGGCTTTTTGTTCTTGATTTTAAGGTTTAGGCATAAAGTTAGCAGTGTGGTTAGGTTTAAAAACAGATTTTTAAGAAGAGAAGTTTTAGAAATCGATGGTGTTTAGCCATAATAATGACATTGTGGCTGTGGTAACTAGTGATGACCGATTTGGACAGAAAGACTGCATTATCAGGAGATTTTAGTTCAGTGGACTGTCAGAGGAGACGTTGCCCTTTTTTGTTCCAATACTTGAGAAATGCATCCTTCCTACATTCCTTGAAGTAATCACAGAGCTGAAGTGGTTGGGTAGGTGAAAGTACCATGGTGGTAACCTTCGATTATAGCTATCCAATCACTTATAGATATGTGATTACCTTAAGKAAGGAAGGACGTATTTCTGAAGTATTCAAACAGACCCAGTGTACTGGAAGAATGCACCTGAACCACTTTATTTTATTTCACCTTAACTTTAAAGTCATTATTTATATTTTGGTTTTTGTCTGGCTTTTAGTAGCAGCTCTTCTGTAGAGCGGCCATGTTTTTACGTCACCGCTGTGAACAGATGCCTGATTCTTCCCTGGAAAACAATACAATACTCGACGGTTCTCATTATTTATGATTTCTAAACGTTCTCTTATCGTGAGGTTGTCCTCCAAGCAAGTTCCAGATTCATGCTAGGTGAATGCTAGGTGAATGCTAGGTGAATGCTAGGTGATTGCTAGGGGATTGCTGGGTGAATGCATGCTAGGTGAATGCTAGGGGATTGCTAGTTGAATGCTAGTTGAATGCTAGGGGATTGCTAGTTGAATGCTAGGTGAATGCTAGGGGATTGCTAGTTGAATGCTAGGGGATTGCTAGTTGAATGCTAGTTGAATGCTAGGTGAATGCTAGGGATTGATTGCTAGTTGAATGCTAGGGGATTGCTAGTTGAATTGCGAAGCTAGTTGAATGCTGATTGCTAGTTGAATGCTAGGGGATTTGCTAGTTGAATTGCTAGGGGATTGAGCTAGGTGATTTTAAAGCCCCTGACCCCCTTCAAAAGTTGTTGCTGCTCTATGTTTGGGGGGGGGGGAATAATGATCATCATGGATGCACTGGATAAAATTTCTGTCGTTGAATGAAATGTTATTTTCCTTGTCAGAAAATGTATTGTGAAATTAATGCAGATTGAATTACTGAACATTCTTTTGTCTTTTTTAAATATTTTTCTCCCCCCCCCCCCCCCCCACGATGTACAACTATTGAATGTTATAGGGAATTTTGTCCAATATTTTAAATACACTCTACATGACCAAGTATGTGGACACCTCCTGGTCGAAAAATCCCATTCAAAATCATGGGCGTTAATATAGAGTTGGTCACGCCTTTTGTTGCTATAACAGCCTGCAGTCTTCTGGGAAGGCTTTCCACTAGATGTTGAAACATTGCTGCTGGGACTTGCTTCCATTCAGCCACAAGAGCATTAGTGAGGTCGGGCACTGATGTTGGGCGATTAGGCCTGGCTCCCAGTCGGAGTTCCAAATCATCCCAAAGGTGTTCGATGGGGTTAAGGTCAGGGCTCTGTGCAGGCCAGTCAAGTTCTTCCACACCGATCTCGACAAACCATTTCTGTATGGACCTCACTTTGTGCACGGGTGCATTGTCATGCTGAAACAGGAAAGGGCCTTCCCCAAACTGTTGCCACAAAGTTGGAAGCACAGAATCATCTAGAATGTCATTGTATGCTGTAGCGTTAAGATTTACCTTCACTAGAACTAAGGGGCCCGAACCATGATTCCTTCTCCACCAAACATGAAATCCGCCAAACCCAAATTCGTCCAATGGCTGAGAGCTTTACACCACTCCAGCCGATGCTTGTCATTGCGCATGGTGATGTTAGGCTTGTGTGCGGCTGCTCGGCCATGGAAACCCATTTCATGAAGCTCCCGACGAACGGTTCTTGTGCTGACATTGCTTCCAGAGGCAGTTTGGAACTCGGTAGTGAGCTTGTGTGGCCTACCACTTCACAGGTGAGCTGCACTTACAGTTGACCGTGGAAGCTCTAGCAGGGCAGAAATTTAACGAGCATCTTATGACGGTGCCACATTTGAAAGTCACTGAGCTCTTCAAGTAAGGCCCATTCTACTGCCAATGTTTGTCTATGGAGATTGCATGGCTGTGTGCTCAATATTTATACACCTGTCAGCAACAGGTGTGACTGAAATAGCCAAATCCTCTCATTTGAAAGGGTGTCCATACTTTTGTATATACAATGTACGTCACTTCATTCCAATAGAACAGTCCCATGTTCCAATGTTTACACTAGCACACAGTAGCACTTAGAATGCCTGCCCAATACATTGCTTCATACTAAGTAGTGAGTTAGTGTGGATATCTGAACCGCATATCCGAGTCAAACAAAGCGGCTTTCTACATTTTGCTTGAGCCGAGTCCCAAATGGCATCCCCCATATACCCTTTGGAGTGCCCTATTTTGGACTTGGTTTGTAGAGATGCAGTGGCTCTAGACCCTCTGCTGTATGGGCTAGATGTACCCTGCGCTGAGACAAATTTAAGCTAGACAGGAAATTAAGACTTGCGTCAGAAACAGCACCCTATCCCCTATGTCGTGCCCTACTTTTTGACTAGGGCTCTGGTCAAAAGTAGTGCGCCAGGTAGGGAATAGGGTGGCATTTTATACCTTGCCCTTTACCACATCTTCAGCACTCTTTACCAGCAGCGAGCACAGAGATGCCATCCTGGAACCCATGGCCCTACTGGTTCACCTCAGATCCAGTCAGCTACATTTAGTTCTGATTCCAGGCCAGGCAGAAAACATTATTCTTTTTTTTAAACACTCCCCATGAGCATTTCAATCCTGTGAAGCCCAGGGCTAATTTATTAACTGACCAGTGTTACACCCCCCCCCCCCCCCCTCTGTGGCAGGATGGTATGACCCGTTGGCACATAGTGCAGATCTACTACTGAAATTATTACTTTTTGTCCTCCTTATGTTTAGAAAGAGATGTAATTAATTGAAATTATCTTTTTATTTTGTAAAAAAAAAAAGTGTTTAAAGAATTAAAGTGATATTGCACTGACATTGAAAATGTACAAAAGTGTTTTGTAAATAAGCCATTAAAACAGATGCATTTGAATATGAACTGTAAAAAAAAAAATAAAAAAAAAAAAATACTGTAGTTGTATATGGTGTGATGAAACTGTTGATCTGTAACTAATATCCAAGCAACACATTCAATACAACAGATGCAATTAAGGCATAAAGTTGATGGGTTGGTTTTCTTGTGTGTGTGCGTGCAGTTGTCTGACGTGTGTGTGTGTGTGTGTGCGTGCAGTTGTGTGTGTGTGTGTGTGTGTGTCAGAGTGTGAGTGCTCCAGTCATGCTTGCAGCAGCCCCATCCTGTAGGTCTAGGTATTGTGAGTTGAGTTAGTATCTGTGAGCGGAAACCCTAACCTTCCACTTTTAGCCCGTGTCACTTTCTGCAGAACAGACCAGCTAGCAGTTGTGGTGGTCGGAACAGAACGGTTACTTCCCCCGAAACAAAGACTCGCAGCATGTTATTTATGCCTGACCCAAAAAACTCTACAGACAGCGGGGTTGCGTCCTAAATGACAACCTATTCCTTTCATAGAGCCCTATGGGCCCTGGTCAAAAGTAGTGTCACTGTATAGGAAATGGGGTGCCATTTGGGACGCAGATGGGACCGAGCTCCACTGTGAAGCATCTACTTCCAACTGAAGAAGTTTGTCTATTTGGCTGTCTGCTTCGTACTCCTCCATATAGATCATATCATTCCTATTCATTATATCGATCTGGGAAAAAGGTCATACGATACGAATAGTTCCTCAACATTTCGTGGACCTAAGTGTTCATTTGTATAGATGCTGTAAGTGTCTCTGTCAGTCAGCCAGCTCGGTCTCCGCGTCAGGGGTTTTGAAAACCACGGGGTGCTACTGTGCATTTCCCCTCCGTGCTGTGTGGTTCTTGAGCAAACAAAAAACCYGTCCTTCTGACTCCATTAACACAGGATATGATGTATTCTATTTCCTCTCAATGGGTGTCTTCTCTTCAGGGGGTCTCGGAGAAAAGCAGATAGCCTGCTATCACTGTTATCTACAGAGAATCATTCTGTGAGTTAGGTCTAGACGTTGTCCAAGTCTATTGTTGGGCAGTGCCGGTTTACTTTTTTTTTTTTTGTGCAGTGTGTTATGAAACAGATGTATCCTCACCAGGGGCCCTTTTTGAGAGGACAGGTAGGCTTAGACAAGTAGGTAGGTGGAGGTCTCTGTTTTTTTTAACAAGGACTTCTGACTCGTCACTGACATCCTGTCTGTCTACATGAACAAGGATGAGTGTCTGGATGACATGATGACCTCCTTGAACAATTCAACCACCCAATTATCCAAGTGAGTTCACCTGAAATGGAATTTAAGCCTATACCTCGATGTAATCTTATGTGAATACTTATATGTCTGAAAGTCAAGTACATAGTGGGACCTATCTTGTGTGCTTGTGTGTACCTAAAGTCTCGTTTGTCACTTCCAGCATGGAGTTGGACCTACCTCATTACCTCCTCATCGGGGTGTCTCTGCTCACCGTCCTGGTTTCCATAGTGCTGGGGACTCTGTGGCTCAAAAAGTAAGACGGCTCACCTCAATGGGTTTGTGAGAAATGGTCTGTATTCTACTTTTTCGATTAAACGTTGCGGTTTGAAGTTACGTGAGCCTCTGTGTCAGCTAGTACTGTAGGGGCGCTGAGAAAAGGAAAGCTGTGTAGACTTAGACAATGTAGACTTAGACAATGTAGACTTAGACAATGTATAAAAGGAGATTCAGAAGGAGCCAAGCCCTGCATCTCCCAACAACCGCAAATTAACAACCTTCAGCAATTTTGGAATTAAATTAATTAATATAATTTAATAATTTAATTAATAAGCGGATACAAAAAGAGTTACAAAAAAATTGAAATCATACTGGAAAATGGTGAACTTGATCATCAGAGGAATTGTGTAATGGATAACTGGAAGAATGGTTTTGCTAACTTATTTTCAGGCAACAGTATACCATCTGTGTTTTGATGAGGACTTAAATTATACTTGTAACTTAAAGAATCGGTTGGAAATTGGGCTGGATAAACCTCAAACTCATTCCTGAATGAATCCTTTACAATGGAGGAAGTTGGAAGGCTTTTGACGAAAGCAATAACAAGAAAAGCAACAGGAATAGAGGAGCTTCCAAAAACAGTCTGAAAATCTCCTAGGTTACTGCAGACTCTGTCTTTTTCAAATGTGTTTTGAAATGGTACGATCCCTACAACTTGGTACAGATCTAGCGTTCCATTAAATTACAGATCAGCCTTATTAGCAGTCTATAGTTATACTCTGGGATCTTAAACAGGTTCAGTTATACTCTGGGATCTTAAACAGGTTCAGTTATACTCTGGGATCTTAAACAGGTTCAGTTATACTCTGGGATCTCAAACAACAGGTTCAGTTATACTCTGGGATCTTAAAACAACAAGGTTCATTATACTCTGGGATCTTAAACAGGTTTCAGTTATACTCTGGGATCTCAAAAACAGGTTCAGTTATACTCTGGGATCTTAAACAACAGGTTCAGTTATACTCTGGGATCTTAAACAACAGGTTCAGTTATACTCTGGGATCTTAAATAACAGGTTCAGTTATACTCTGGGATCTTAAACAACAGGTTCAGTTATACTCTTGGATCTTAAACAACAGGTTCAGTTATACTCAGTACTTGGAAATGTCAGGTTTACTTGTAGATGAGCAGAACAGGCTTGGTAAAAACAGGACTTTAATATAAAAAGAAGTGATGCAGTCAGTCTCTTGGCCAAGAGAGACTGGCATGCATAGTATTTATATCAGCCCTCTGATTACAATGAAGAGTAAGACGTGTTGCTCTGTTCTGGGCCAGCTGCAGCTTAACTAGGTCTTTCCTTGCAGCACTCGACCACACGACTGTACAATAATCAAGATAAGACAAAAGTAGAGCTTAGAGGACTTTTTTTTATTTTTATTATTATTATTTTTTTCCTGGGGGGGTGGATCAGCTTAATATTGCGGAAAGAATGTTGTTTCCAATGTAATTGTCTGCATCATTTCCAATCCCCCATATTTTTTKGGGTAAATATATATATCCATTCACGTATGCATACATATACACATATATACATACACATACCTACATAGACATACATACTTTTTTTTAAAGAGTATACCTTTATTATTATTCCCTGCAAACCCTACCACCGATCCCCCAATTGGAGTAAACTGATAAACATTTCTGTTTTTACCTTCAATTTATACATCTTATACACATTTACAGACACAGTCTACTTTATAATAGTTCTCTCTTGTTTGTTCTTAGTCCTTCCTCTATTTCTGTTGTCCATCCAGTTTGATTTCCACTTGTAACTGTGCTATTTCACAATAGCTCCGCACCTATACATAGCTTAGCTCCGCACCTATACACATTTCAGCTTAGAGGACTTGCTTTTTGGAGTGTGGTATCAAATCTCTTTATTTTGGACAGACCTCTCCCCATCTTTACAACCATTGAATCTATATGTTTTGACCATGACAGTTTACAATCTATGGTAACACCAAGTAATTTAGTCTCAACTTGTTCAACAGCCACGTCATTCATTACCAGATTCAGCTGAGGTCTAGAACTTAGGGAATGATTTGTACCCAAAACCAAATAGTTTTAGTGCTTTCAGGACCAGTTTATTACAGGCCATCCATTCCAAAACAGACTGCAACTCTTTGTTAAGGGTTTCAGTGACTTCATAAGCTATTGTTGCTGATGCGTGTATGGTTGAATTATCAGCATACATAGACACACATGCTTTGTTTTAATGCCAGTGGCAGGTCATTGGTTAACATAGAAAAGAGTAGAGGGCCTAGAGAGCCGCCCTGCGGTACACCACACCCTACATGTTTGACATTTAGAGAAGCTTCCGTTAAAGAAAAAACGTTGAGTTCTATTAGATAGCTCTGAATCCACGATATTGCAGAGTTTGAAAAGCCATAACACATAAGTTTTGTCAACAACAGGTTGGGGTCAATAATATCAAAGGCTGTACTGACATCTAACAGTACAGCTACCACAATCTTCTTATTATCAATTTCTTTAAACCAATCGTCATCATTTGTGTCAGTGCAGTACATATTGACTGCCCTTCTCTATACGCATGCTGAAAGACTGTTGTTAATTTGTTTACAGAGAAATAGCATTGTATTTGGTCAAACACCATTTTTCCCCCCAACAGTTTGCTAAGACCTGACAGCAAGCTTATAGGTCTGCTGTTAGAACCAGTAAAGGCTGCTTTAGTGTATATGTGTGTGTCTTTTTTTTTTCTTGGATTCGGAAGTACTTTGGCTTCCCGCCAGGCCTGGGGACAAAGGTTCAGATTAAAGATATGACAGATAGGAGTGGCTATAGTCAGCTACCATCCTCCGTAGCTTTCCATCGATGTTGTCAATGCCAGGAGGTTTGTCATTATTGATCGATAACAGTAATTTTTTTCCATCTCCCACACTAATTTTACAAAATTCAAACTTGCAATGCTTTTCTTTCGTTTTGTTTTTTTTAAGCATGAATAAGGTGGCTCACTGTTCGTTCTTGGTATTTCCTGCCTAAGTTTGCCCACTTTGCCAATTAAGTAATCATTTTAAATAATTAGCAACATCAAATGATTTTGTGATGAATAAGCTTCTGATTCGATGAAAGATGGAGTTGAATTTGTCTTTCTGACTATAATTTTTTTCCATCATTCTTTATTATCACTGATCTTGGCCTCATAATATAGTTTCTTCTTCTTTTTGTTGAGTTGAGTCACATAATTCCGGCCAGTCAGACTGCAGCTAGACTTATTAGCCACTCCTTTTTCCCCATCTCTTTCAACCATACCGTTTTTCAATTCCTCATCAATCCATGGAGCCTTAACAGGTGCTTGTTCATTCTTCCCTGTCCTCAGTTTTCTCCACAGAACAAAGGGGACAGGATGTAAATTATAACCCCCAACCCTAGCCTGTGGTTGACCAATTAGAATTCCTTGCAGTAAAATTGGGCCAATGGCCAAATAACAAGTGTCCTGTTTCAGGCTCAATGTATAGACCATTCAGACCAATGAGATCTTGTCACAAGTAGCGATGAGTCCAGGCCTGAAACCCCTACACAGATTCGAACCAGATGTTGAACTGAAAAAATATATATATTTCCATTGATCGTTAATTCCCGATTGACCTCTAGTCCTCTGCGTTATTATATATTATTATCTTCAATTATTCATACACTCCCCCTAGACCATTAAAAAAAAAAATATATATATATATATATATACTTCAAATGTATTTTTAGAAAAAATGAACAGTATAAAAAAACATTAGCAGTAAGCATAAAATCATTTACATTAAATACCTTGCATTTCTATAAAACACAAAGGGTATATTTTACTTGCCGTTGCAATAATAGATTTCACACAAAGTTATAGAAAAGAGGTATTAACAGGTGGGATACCACATCTGAGAGAGCATGGTTACTGCACTGAGGACAGTTTCCCACGGACACATTGACCACAATCACGAGGCTTGGTGGGATGATGAAGACGATGATGATCCCTACCACATTCTGGTGAACACCACTGACACCCACACGCACTGGTTACAATGAGAATGTTCGTCTTGAGCGGACAGCTTGATGAAAACCAGTCAATATTCAGGTCCCCAAGAAAGTAGACCTCTCTGTTTACATCACATACACACTATCAAGTATTTCACACACATTATTTAGATAATGACTGTTAGCACTTGGTGGCCTATAGAAACACCCTAAAAGAAGAGGCTTTAGATGTGCCAAGTGAACCTGCAACCACAACACTTCAATAACACTTGACATAAGATCTTCTCTAAGCATTACAGGGATATGGCTCTGAATATATATATATATATATATAGCAACACTTACCCCATAAGCATTTGTGTCTCTTCTATAGATGTTATATCCTTGTATTTCTACTGCTGTATCATCAAATGAATTATTTGAGTCTCAGAAAGTCTTTGGAAAGTATTCAAACCCCTTGACTTTTTCCACATTTTGTTACGCTAGTCTTAATGTAAAGTTGATTAATCGTTTTCCCCCCTCATCAATCTACACACAATACCCCTAATGACAAATAAAAAAAACATGTTTTTAGAGATTTTTGCTAATTTATTAAAAATGAAAAATGAAATATCAGACTTACTCAGTACTTTGTTAAGCACCTTTGGCAGTGATTACAGCCTCGAGTCTTCTTGGGTATGACGTTACAAGCTTGGCACACCTGTATTTGGGGAGTTTCTCCCGTTCTTCTCTGCAGATCCTCTCAAGCTCTGTCAGCTATTTTCAGGTCTCTCCAGAGATGATTGATCAGGTTCAAGTCCGGGCTCTGACTTGGGCCACTCAGGGATATTCGGAGACTTGTCCCGAAGCCATTCCTGCATTGTCTTGGCTGGGTGCTTAGGGTCATTGTCCTGTTGGAAGGTGAACCGTCATCCCAGTCTGAGGTCCTGAGTGCTCTGGAGCAGGTTTCCTTCAAGGATCTCTCTGTACTTTGCTCCAATCATCTTTGCCTTGATCCTGACTAGTCTCCCTGTCCCTGCCACTGAAAAACATCCCCACAGCATGATGCTGCAACCACCATGCTTCACCATAGGGATGATGCCAGGTTTCCTCCAGATGTGATGCTTGGCATTCAGGCCAAATAATTCAATCTTGGTTTCATCAGACTAGAGAATCTTGTTTCTCATGGTCTGAGAGTCCTTTAGGTGCCTTTTGGCAAACTAAAATAATTATTATATTATTGATTGACTATGACTTTTCAAATCACTCAGTATTGCTATCTGCAGCGTTAGGTCTAGGCAAATGTTGCAATTCTACAGCCATTCCCCGACCTGTGACCAAAAACGAACTAGATATGGACAGTACCAAAATAAATGATCTAATGACTTTGCCTCCTCACAGCAGAATCTGCAGAGCTGGGAAGATTGTATCCCCCATATATATATAACATTCTATTGATTGCAAGACGTTTGTATAATCATTTAAATTGAGAAAGTTTAAGTTTTGAATCCGACGTTGTTTTGCGTGTCAATTCATAAACCATGTGCCATGGAATGGGTACATCGAAAATCTCTTCCCAACTATTTTGCAATTTATATGGCACAGCTGTACATTTTTGTTGATCCTTAATTGGTATATGTTTTTATTCATCACAATTTTCTTTAACCATTTCTGTTCTTTAATGCAGGGCCGACAGACAAGTTCCTTACTTTTTTCTCCGTTCTACTTGCCTCTTCCATTTTTGTGGTAATGCAGCAATTAGTTGGTTGTAATTTTGGGTAGAGGAGACATGTAGGAAGAGTCTTGGGGGTTTCAAACTTCTTCCATTTATTAAGAATGTTGGAGGCCACTTGGGGACCTTCAATGCTGCAGAAATGTTTTGGTACCCTCTTCCCCAGATCTGTGCCTCAAACACAATCCTGTCTCGGAGCTCTACGGACAATTCCTTCGACTTCATGTCTTGGTTTTTGCTCTGACATGCACTGTCAACTGGAACCTTATATAGACGGGTGTGTGCCTTTCCAAATCATGTCCAATCAATTGAATTTCCCCAAGAACACTGTAGCCTCCCTCATTCTTAAATGTAAGAAGTTTGGAACCACAAAGACTCTTCCTAGAGCTGGCCGCCCGACCAAACTGAGCAATTGGGGGAGAAGGGCCTTGGTCAGGGAGGTGACCAAGAATCTGATGTTCACTCCACCAATCAGTTCTTTAGTAAAAGGCAAACGACAGCCCACTTGGAGTTTGCTAAAGTTACGTAAAGACTCTCAGACCATGAGAAACAAGATTATCTAGTCTGATGAAACCAAGATTGAATTCTTTGACCTGAATGCCAAGTGTCACGTCTGGAGGAAACCTGGCACCATCCCTACGGTGAAGCATGGTGGTGGCAGCATCATACTGTGGGGATGTTTTTCAGCAGCAGGGACTGGGAGACTAGTCAGGATCGAGGGAGGGAAAGATGAACGGAGCAAAGTACAGAGAGATCCTTGATGAAGATCTGCTCCAGAGCACTCAGGAACTCAAACTGGGGCGAAGGTTCCCCTTCCAACATGACAACGACCCTAAGCACACAGCCAAGACAATGCTGCAGTGGCTTCGGGACAAGTCTCTGAATGTACTTGAGTGGCCCAGCCAGAGCACGAACTTGAACCCGATCGAACATCTCTGGAGAGACCTGAAAATAGCTGTGCAGCGACACTCCCCATCCAACCTGACAGAGCTTGAGGGGATCTGCAGAGAAGAATGGGAGAATCTCCCCAAATACAGGTGTGCCAAGCTTGTAGCGTAATACCCAAGACCACTCGAGGCTGTAATCACTGCCAAAGGTGCTTCATCAAAGTACTGAGTAAATGGTCTGAATACTTAAGTAAATGGATTACGTGCATAATTATTTATTTTTTTAATGGCAAAAAAATAAAAAAACATTTTGCTTTGTCATTATGGGGTATTGTGTGTAGATTGATGAGGGGGGGGGAAAAACTATTTAATCAATTTTAGAATAACGCTGTAACGTAACAAAATGTGGAAAAAGTCAAGGGGTCTGAATACTTTCCCGAATGACCTGTACGACATAGTAGATTTTCTGTCAGCCATTCCCATATGGACCATCTATACACGGAACATCCTCCCCTTCTGGCTGTTGTCAGGTATCGTTCCCTGAAGAGGACCATTCGGGACCTGCGAGGAGGAAGGCCTCTGGGAAATGTACTTTCCACTCCAGACTCCCCGTTCCTCTCTCCTGCTTCCCCCAGCCCGCCCCCCGTCACCTTGACGACAGAGAAGCTGGGGAAGAAGGACCCTGAGGAGCAGACATCACTACAGAGAAACAATAACAGGGCTGTCACTAACAGACTGCTTTGGAGGCCACCACAACAGGTATGCATACATTTGCTACACACACTCACACACACACACACACACACACACACACACACACACACACAC
>NW_019943522.1:23665-27847 GCF_002910315.2 Salvelinus sp. IW2-2015
TATACACACACACACACACACGCATAGGACTATACACACACACACACACACGCACACACGCATGGGACTATACACACACACACACACACACGCATAGGACTATACACACACACACACAGACAGGATCTACAGACAGTGTGTATGGATGATGTACAGTAGGTAATAACCATATTGTATATCAGAGGAGGCTGGTGGGGGACGGGCTCATTGTAATGGCTGGAATGGAAGAAGTGGAATGTTATCAAACACATGGAAATCACGTTTTACTCCGTTCCCTTAATTCCATTCCAGCCATTACAATGAACCCATCCTCCTATAGCTTCCCCCACCAGCCTCCACTGTTGTATACAGTTTAAAAAGTCCACAAAGTTGACTAAGTCTATAAACAGTATAACAACCACATGGATGTGATTTATCCCCCAGGTTCCCCGCTTCACCAAGTCAGACCTCAGTCTGCTGCAGCTTATCAAGGCAGGGAAGGAGGGAGTCTTCTACAAGGCCAGGATGACACGGGGAACCTGCAAGGGACACGGCATGTTCACCTGCAAGATCACCAAAGAGGGTACAGTAGGCTAGGCTAGGCTAGGCTAGGCTAGGCTAGGCTAGGCTAGGCTTATATTTGTCCTATTCCACACATGTACAGGTGTGTATTAATAATAATGTGTGAATTGGAAATGTTTTTTTTTTTTTTGCATTTCCCAACTCTTGTAGAGACCCCCTCGGAGAGTGGGGCCAGGGTCTGTATAAGGAATATCATGTTATTTTGGATGTACACAAAGAGACAAGGGCTCTATGCTGACCTTTTACAAGGAGTTAAGAAAGTTGAGAAATAAGTTGAGAAATGTAGGTGCACACAAAGAAATGTAGGGGCACAATGAAAGATATTTTAAGGTATTAAAGCTAAAATCCTTAATTCCTCTAGGCGCACTGGTGCTTCTAAATATAAATTCTAGGTCGCACAGCAAAATATAAATCTACCCTGATTGATTTGATGTTGACAAATGTTCCACATAAATATTCTGCTGTTGGTGGTTTTTTTTGTAATGATTTAAGTGACCATTGTGCTGTTGTTGCTGTTAGAAATACTAAGGTTCCTAAGACAAACCCAAGTTTTATTCGTAAGAGAAATTAATAGTTTTAATAAGCAGGCTTTCTTTCGTGAATTTGTTTTATTTTGACTGGAGCACGATTGAGTTTATTCCTGATGTGGAAACTGCCTGGAAATTCTTTCATGATGTTTTTTTTCTTCCAAATAGTAAACAAACATGCCCCATTTCACAGGTTCAGAGTTAAAGGGAGGGATAACCCATGGTTTTCTTCTGAGCTGTCTTGTATTATTCACGACCGTAATCTAGCCTGGGCTGAAGCAAGGACATCATATTCTGATGCTGATTGGCTTATTTTTAGGCAGTTACGAAACAAGTGTTCTTCTCTTCTCAGGAAGGCCAAGTCTGAATATTGTATGTCTGTTACCACTGATAACCTGAATGACCATAGAACGTTTTGGAAGGCTATTAAGTATGTCTGGTAACAGTAATGTTAATGAATTACCGGCATGTGATTTGAAGGACTCTGTTGCTGTATATGACAAAACTGAAATGCTGAATTGTTTCAATGAGCACTTTGTATCACCTGGTAGGCTGTTTGATTCAGTGTCTTCTGTCTCTGTCCAACCCTGTGTGGATGAACCAGTGTCCTGTCTCTGTACAACCCTGTGTAGATGAACCAGTGTCCTGTCTCTGTCCAACCCTGTGTAGATGAACCAGTGTCCTCTGTCTCTGTCCAACCGTGTGTAGATGAACCAGTGTCCTCTGTCTCTGTCCAACCCTGTGTGGATGAACCAGTGTCCTCTGTCTCTGTCCAACCCTGTGTGGATGAAACCAGTGTCCTCTGTCTCTGTCCAACCTGTGTGGATGAACAGTGTCCTCTGTCTCTGTCACAACCCTGTGTGGATAACCAGTGTCCTCTGTCTCTGTCCCAAACCCTGTGTGGATGAACCCAGTGTCCTCTGTCTCTGTACAACCCTGTGGATGAACCAGTGTCCTCTGTCTCTGATCCAACCCTGTGTGGATGAACCAGTGTCCTCTGTCTCTGTCCAACCCTGTGTGAGACATTCAACCCATTTTGTCCTCTGTCTCATTCCAACCTGTTGTGATGAACCAGTGGTCCTCTTGTCTCTGTCCAACCCTGTGTGGATGAACCAGTGTCCTCTGTCTCTGTCCAACCTCGTGTGGATGAACCAGTGAGAGTCGCTCAAACTTTTGCTTTTTGCCAGTTCTCCAGTGCAGGTGGTCACATAGAAGCCCTGAAATCCTTTAGATCAGAGAAAGCCTGCATGGTCCTGATCTTCTTGGATCCCTGCTTTTTAAATCTGGCAGCTGATTTCATAGCTGAACCACTTACATATCTGTTCAATCTAACCCTGGAATGTAATGAAATTCCAAAGATCTGTAAATCAGCATTTGTCCTACCACTTTTAAAAGGGGGAGATGCAACTATTTTAAATAATTATAGGCCAATCTCAAAGCTGTCACCCCTGGTGAAAATACTTGAAACCCTTGTGAGTGAACAGCTAAAAGAGTTTTTATTTACTAACTCTATTTTATCAATGTACCAATCGGGCTTCAGGAAGAAGCATAGCACAATTACAGCAGCCATGAAGGTTTTAAATGATATCACTGAAGCCCTTGACAAAAAACAGCACTGTGTCTCACTTTTTATTGATCTCTCTAAGGCTTTTGATACAGTTGATCATGCTATACTGAGGCAGAGATTGTCGAGCGTAGGTCTTTCAGAGAACGCAGTTGCATGGTTTGCTAAATATCTGTCTGATAGAACTCAGTGCACTCAATTTGATGGGCTCATGTCTGTTAAATTGTCTGTCTTTAATGGTGTACTTGGTCCCCTCTTATTCTATTTATATAAATAATTTTGACAGAAATTTGCTAAATGTACAACTTCACTTTTATGCTGATGATACTGTCATTTATTGTTGTGCCTCGTCTCTCTTAAAGTGGAAGAACTTGTCCCGATTGGTGTTTTTAAATCATTGATGAAGGATTTTGAGGCTGATTCCCTGACCTGTCAATGTTTTTAATTTGCTGTTTTATGATTTTGTTATACTCCTGTAAATTCTATATTTTTTACTAGATTACCTGTCGTTTTTCATGTTGTCTGTAAATGTGTAATGACTTGGTGCTGCCTATCTTGGCCAGGACGCTCTTGAAAAACATATTTAAAATCTCAATGAGCCCTTCCTGGTTAAATAAAGGTTGAATTAAATAAATATGCGAGTAAAACCCTGAGTTCAATCTGGTTTCCACTAATAGCATCCATTTTGTCCTGTAGGTGTGACCCCTAAGCGTATAGAGGTGGAGGTATCCATTATGAGAAAGCTGGTGCATCACAAGAACGTTCTCCAGCTGCTGGACTGGAACACCACTGAGGGTAAGAACAGACAGCACCTCCAGCTGCTGGACTGGAACACCACAGAGGGTAAGAACAGACAGCACGCAACCTCCAACTGCTGGACTGGAACACCACTGAGGTTAAGAACAGACAGCACCTCCAACTGCTGGACTGGAGAACCACTGAGGGTAAGAACAGACAGCACCTCCAGCTGCTGGACTGGAACACCACTGAGGTTAAGAACAGACAGCACCTCCAACTGCTGGACTGAGAACCACTGAGGGTAAGAACAGACAGACCTCCAACTGCTGGACTGGAACACCACTGAGGTTAAGAACAGACAGCACCTCCAGCTGCTGGACTGGAACACCACAGAGGGTAAGAACAGACAGCACCTCCAACTGCTGGACTGGAACACCACTGAGGGTAAGAACAGACAGCACCTCCAGCTGCTGGACTGGAACACCACTGAGGGTAAGAACAGACAGCACCTCCAACTGCTGGACTGGAACACCACTGAGGGTAAGAAACAGACAGCACCTCCAGCGCTGGACTGGAACACCACTGAGGGTAAGAACAGACAGCACCTCCAACTGCTGGACTGGAACACCACTGAGGGTAAGAACAGACAGCACCTCCAACTGCTGGACTGGAGAACCCACTGAGGGTAAGAACAGACAGCACCTCCAACTGCTGGACTGGAACACCACTGAGGGTAAGAACAGACAGCACCTCCAACTGCTGGACTGGAACACCACTGAGGGTAATGAAACA
>NW_019943522.1:36701-38094 GCF_002910315.2 Salvelinus sp. IW2-2015
AGCAGAGGTCCCCAGAGCAGAGGTCCCCAGAGCAGAGGTCCCCAGAGCAGAGGTCCCCAGAGCAGAGGTCCCCAGAGCAGAGGTCCCCAGAGCAGAGGTCCCCAGAGCAGTAGCATGATCCAGATACATAGACCGACTTGCGTAGGGCTTCTTTTATTGAAATGAACATCTCTTTGTAGGATTATGTGGACGTGGGGAACCCAAGACTTCTAGAAACGGGAGAGACGGACAGCCACGACTCAAAAAGCACATCTAGACGTTGACAAGTCAGCTTTGAGATGATGCTGTATCTAAACTGATAGACTGTACATACGATACCTGACATTGATAATGAAGTCAACAATGTGAAGCTACTATCTCATGGTCATTTCAAATAATTTGAAATGAGATATTCTGTTAATTATACATTTTCTTAATGGTGCTATTGCCACTTATGTAAATAAACTGTAAGAAGTAATAATGACTTGTGTAATATTTCAGGAAATACAATTTATATTCATTACAACAAAAAATTGGTTGTTTAATAATAACAGGGGTTTACTGGCTGGGTCATCTTGGACCAAGGAGTATTAGCACTCAATGGATACATCCAAAATGAAACACTATTCCCTACATAGTGCACTACTTTTGACCAGAGCCTTATGGGGTAAGTAGTGCACTATATAGGGAATAGGGTGCACAATGACAAAAGTGGAAGTTCTTGTTGAGCAGCTTTGTACTCTTAGCTGCACAATGAATTTCCCTGCTGGGACAATAAAGTCTGAATTCAACATCCAATTGGGACTGGTTTCTTTTAACACTGTTGTAAACGCACTGTAGACACACCAGGATCAGTATACCTCACACCTTAGCACCCTCAACAGGAGTCATTTTACCTTATTACTTTATCCTAAATGCCACCCTATTCCCTACATAGTGCACTACTTTTGATAAGAGCCCTATGGGTCCTGGTCAAAAGTAGTGCACTATATAGGGAATGGGGTGCCATTTGGGACACATGATATGATTAGTCCCTTGTTGTTCAGAGATGTAGCCCAGGCCTAGACTACTTCTTTAAATCACTTTCACAGGTGAGGTTTAAACCAAAGTATTCGGTCTCTGTTGAATCAGAGTCGTCTTCCTGTCTCTTCCTGCTCTTTCTGTTCCTCTTTCCTCCTCTCTTTCTTCTGTCCTCCTCTCTTTCTGTTCTTCTGTCCTCCTCTCTTTCTGTTCCTCTGTCCTCTTCTCTCTCTTTCTGTTCCTCTGTCCTCTTCTCTCTCTTTCTGTTCCTCTGTCCTCCTCTCTCTCTTTCTGTTCCTCTGTCCTCCTCTCTCTCTTTCTGTTCCTCCTCTCTCTCTTTCTGTTCCTCTGTCCTCCTCTCTCTCTTTCTGTTCCTCCTCTCTCTCTTTCTGGT
>NW_019943522.1:38119-40396 GCF_002910315.2 Salvelinus sp. IW2-2015
AATCAAACTAACTACCAATCTCACTAACTAGCCAATCTAACTAACTACCAATCTAACTAATACCAAGGCACCACTCAAAACTCCATGCCTAGGAGTTTGACTTGTACTGTTTAGTATACCGTAACTAATTGTATTTTCAGAATAATACGGTCTTAATTTAAAATCACATTGTTTTGCAGGTCGTCAATACACACACTAACCATTGGATTCCAAAGATGAAAAAGAGAGTTGGAAAAGGTTTCCTCAGAGCTTTTCTAGAATGGTGAAAACTTGGCAAAAAAAGCAAATTGATGAACGCATTTGTCAGGTTAGCCTTGCACGAATGAAACCACGTGTCAAGAGATCAGCAAATAGCAGCAGAGTTGTCAAGGCATATCGACAAGACCCTTAAATGACCTTGAACTTCTGCTGAACTTGTGTCTTGAGTAGTACTCGTTGGAGAATATGAAGTGTTTTCTTCTCAATAGCAAGGTTGGATTATGAGTTTCCAGGAAACACATGGCTTTATACCACCATCAAAATGCAACAGGTCGTTCCACCATCCACAACTGTGGTGGCTGCCTCTCGTGGCCCTGAAGAGGTAGAAAACCCCAGGCTTTCTGCACTATATCATCAACTCAACACTGACCAAGGGAGGGGTTTAAGCACCTTATCGCTCAAGAACGCAGAAAGAGATGAAGGCAGCTGGAGTATACATCAGCAATCAAATGTGAGGAGGAGTGAGCTGTTTTTACAACATAGTTGACAGTGGCTGAAGCTGGCCTCGCCGGCCCCTTCCTACTGCTGCCACCGACCCCTCCTACTGCTAAACTCAGAACAGAAGGCTAGCTGCTGCCGACCCCCTCCGTTCTGAAGCAGTTGGGTGAGACTGGAAGAGAAGGAGGACACGGGCCAGTGGAGGTTGAGTTTGAAATGAGCTGACCTGGGTCAACTGGCAGGAAGAGGTGAATGGAGAGGAAGATGCGGGGTACCACTGTCAGAAGAGACAGCGATACGGGAGACGCTAGACGAGGACAGAAGAAACTAAGAAAGACAAGAGCGAGAAAGGAAGAGAACAGAAAGAGAGAGAGGCAGAGGAGAAAGAGAGAGGAAGGACAAAGAATCTGTTCCTCTGTCCTCTTCTCTCTCTTTCTGTTCCTCTGTCCTCCTCTCTCTCTTTCTGTTCCTCCTCTCTCTCTTTCTGTTCTTCTGTCCTCCTCTCTCTTTCTGTTCCTCTGTCCTCCTCTCTCTTTCTGTTCCTCTGTCCTCTTCTCTCTCTTTCTGATCCTCTGTCCTCTTCTCGTTCTGTCTCTTCTGACAGTGGACCCCACTCTTCCTCTCCTTCACCCTCTTCCTCCAGTTGACCCCAGTCCAGCTCTATTTCAAACTCAACCTCCACTGGCCCCGTGTCCTCCTCTCTTCCAGTCTCCTCCATCGATTCAGAACGAGGGGGTCGGAGGCAGCCTCCTCTGTTGGTTTAGCAGTAGGAGGGGGTCGGTGGCAGCAGTAGGAGGGGGCCGGAGGCAAGCTTCACCACTGTCACTATGTTGTAAAAACAGCTCACAGTCCTCCCTCCAACATTTGATGTTGATGTTATACCCAGCTGCCTTCATCTCTTTCTGCTTCTTGAGGACAAGGTGCTTAACCCCTCCCTTGGGTCAGTGTTGAGTTGATGATATAGTGCAGAAAGCCTGGGGTTTCTACCTCTCAGGGCCACAGAGGCAGCCACACAGTTGTGGATGGTGGAACGACCTGTTGCAGTTTTGATGGTGGTATAAAGCCATGGTGTCTTCCTGGACAACTCATAATCCAACGCTTGGTATGAAAAACACTTCATATTCTCCAACGAGGTACTACTCAAGACACAAGGTTCAGCAGAAGTCAAGTCATTTAAGGGTCTTGCATATGCCTTGACCTCTGCTGCTATTTTCTGATTTCTTGACACGTGGTTTCATTCGTCAAGGCTAACCTGACAAATGTCATCAATTTGCTTTTTTTGCCAAGTTTTCAACCATTCTAGAAAAGTCTGAGGAAACCTTTTCCAACTCTCTTTTTCATCTTTGGATCCAATTGGTTAAGGTGTGTTATGACGACCTGCAAAACAATGTGATTTTAAATTAAGACCGTATTATTCTGAAAATACATTAGTTACGTATACTAACAGTACAAGTCAAACTCCTAGCATGGAGTTTTGAGTGGGTGCTTGGTAGTTAGTTAGATTGGTAGTTAGTTAGATTGGTAGTTAGTTAGATTGGTAGTTA
Organism: Salvelinus sp. IW2-2015; assembly: GCF_002910315.2. Lineage (NCBI taxonomy): Eukaryota > Metazoa > Chordata > Actinopteri > Salmoniformes > Salmonidae > Salvelinus > Salvelinus sp. IW2-2015. The sequence goes on from NW_019943522.1 coordinate 40,360, forward strand.
GTTTGATTGGTAGTTAGTTAGATTGGTAGTTAGTTAG
>NW_019943522.1:41088-56872 GCF_002910315.2 Salvelinus sp. IW2-2015
TTGATTGGTAGTTAGCTTGGTAGTTAGTTAGCTTGGTAGTTAGTTAGATTGGTAGTTAGTTAGATTGGTAGTTAGTTAGATTGGTAGTTAGCTCAGTAGTTTGATTGGTAGTTAGTTTGATTGGTAGTTAGTTTGATTGGTAGTTAGTTTGATTGGTAGTTAGCGAGGTAGTTAGCTAGATTGGTAGTTAGCGAGGTGATTCATGTTCTGAGTGTTGCTTCAAAAACACTGAGTTGTGATGTATAATACATTACACAGTGCCAATGTTTGCCTGAAGATTCATCTTGAATTAAATTGAGCTGATATATCGATCGCTCCGTTCATCACATCATGGAGAAGAAACGTTAGTGGGCATTTGGCCGGAGAGGATGGGTAGCCAGGTAACATCTACGGCTGTGTTTACACATGCTGCCCGAGGCCATGTTGCCCTGCTCAGATGTTGCATGCATCAACCAATGGTTAAGTGCCAAGGTCATCGACTGACAGATTGCTGTAACATATGATGTGGTCAGCTGATAGGTAAAATACTTATCCAGGCGTTGTAAGATCTGGCATTTGTCAGCAATGCCTGGGCAAAGGAACGCTCCCCAATTCTGATATTTTTTCCACTACTTGATCTTTTGACCGATCGCATCAGGGATTTATTCATTCCGCCGAACTGTTACAAAACGTTTTGTCTATTGCAAAATGGGTTGCAAAACATTTAGCAACAGTAACTGTTTACTCCAAACGGAAAACGCTTTGCAACAAAAACTAGAGTTTCTATTGGACAAATTCAGGTAAGTCCCTCCCCGTTTCATTCCGTTTGCGGTAAACAATTATCGTTGCAAGACGTAATGAATACACCCCAGATATTTTTCAGACCTGATATAATTAGTCAAAATACCAATTATTAGGAAAAAAAAGAAAAAAAAAGAATTGGGCTGCCTGTGTAAACGCAGCCTAAATACCCTCGTTGTCTTATGTCCGATAGACTGTAGATACCGCCTGCACTGATTGGTTGAGGGACAATGATGTAATCTATGGTTTCAATTATATTTGGTTGCTATGGTAATAGGCAGCTGCATATTTGGTTAGTAAGTTAGCTACCTCGACAAGGCTGCTCCTCAGGGGACCATTTTATAGGGAGCAAGTGGTCTTAAACTATGTGTACAATTAACGTCTGGCTGCAAAGAACTAGGTCGCAGATGTAAATGAGAACTTGTTCTCAACTGGCCAAACTGGTTAATAAAGGTGAAATAAATCAAATAAACTAGGCCTACGGCAGCCATTGTTGTTTGTTTACATATTCTGCATCTTTCTGAACGCACCAAAGATGGTGGAGAAATGAAAAGTGAAAAGTTCTCAGACCGTTAACCATTGAAAAAAAAAATCAGTTCCGGTCTACTTAACTTGGTGTGTCTCCCATAAGCACCAATGCAATAGCTGCTGGGTCTGGTCTACTTAGTTCATTGACTTTCATTGAACCCGAAACAGAACTACGAGTGGGGTGTCTCGCTCCCCCTTCCGTCTCTGATAAATCGCATACGTACATTGGCTTTGATACTTTAATTGGTCTCTGGCTCCCCCCTGTGGATACACTTGAAGCTGTCGACAGTGTGCAGTAAGCTACACAGTTAATATACTATATATGTATTCTACATGTGTGTGTGGTCTTCCATTTGACTATCAGTTAATAGTTTTATGACTAAGTTCTCAATTCAAAGTCCAATCGATAGTCCAATGAACGAATTGGGTTGCACCTGTACAGCTGTAGCTACCGCATATCTAGTGGACATGTCGTGTAGCCACACTAGTTACCACAAGCACAAAGCCTATAGGGGTTATATATTTACAGGAAAACTATTTATAAAATGTTTCTTGTTAAAATGTGATTTTAAACCTAACCTTAACCACACTACTAACCTTATGCCTACCCCTTACATTTTTTATTTTGTGAATTTTTACAATATAGCCAATTTTGACTTTATGGCTGTGCTATCTAGTGGAAACCTGTCGCCAGCGGAACAATTCATTTTTTCTACGTCAGAGAGTTCCCTGTGACGTCGGGTTGAAAGGGAAATTCGAGTAGTGATGCCGCGTTCAAACCAACTGGGAACTCGAAACTCGGAAATCTCCGACTTCAGTGCGTTCACGACATCTGGCACCTCGGGGCAAAAAACGCGATCCGACTTGGAAAAAAATCGTTTTGAACGGTCATCCAACTCGGCATTTCAAAATGGAAACTCTTATATATTTCTAGAGCGACCGACTTTCCGACCTGAAGATCACTGACGTCATGAATCGACCTCGTTTTTTTGTCTTCGCGTTTCCAGTTGTCTTTAAAGTACCACGAGACAGCAAACCTCTCGGTGACTGCCATCATCAAGTGTAAATCCGTAGACTACGGATTCGGGATTCTATTACCGCATACACTGTAATATGAGTTCATAAATAAATGTCGAATATATTTCGAGATATTTTCACTATTGGTAGCTAGAGGTCGCATCATCATCTTTATTCCGTGAATGAGGCGCTGTCTGATCTGGAGCCGCAAAGACAGGATGACAATTCAGATGACCTTGGTGACAGAGTGGTAACTGACTGAATATGGTGTCTTGTTTTGCACAAAATAATAAAATGCAGTACTACAGGATATTTCTTAACGTAGCTCTTTATTAGCTAGCTATAACTGGCATGTTCACGTATCGCCAACCAGGATCAAACTGACCATCACCTAACCATTTGGGTGGTCTTAACCAATCATAGCACAGTATGATATGGCTAAAATGCATCCAATTATAATTTAGTATGTTTACACATGGAACAATAAGTTTTGGTTTATTGGCCCAACATCACAGGTGAGACAAATACTTGTTGTTTGGTAGCAATGATCATTCTTCCAGAGACCTATGGCTACTGTAATGTATAGTAAGCAAGAAGCTAACTTAAATCATGTTTCATCATTTAGTATTAGTTGTACAATTTCCTGTAAAGGAGAACTAATGTGTAACAGTATTTTAGATTTTTCTCTCACATGTTCATTCTGGTTACAGGTTATATCCCCCTAGTCCTTATACTTTCTGCTTGGACTGCCTTCAACAATCCATCGGGTTTTCTCTCCACCTACTCAATCTCTATCATTCTAGATGGTAAATAAGAACAAGTGAATAATCTTCAAACCCATGTTTAAACATCAAATATAATGCTAAATATTCTCATGATTTGTGATATGCCTACTGAACAGTAGTCCAAGGTTTGTATGCATATTCCATTTGCCGCAACAGTCTTTACACTTTACGGCAGACTCCTCAACTCAAAGTTAAAAATCGCATTACAATTAATGTCCTGTTGCACCTGTGTATATTTATGCGTATCGAACAGTAGGCCACAGTTTCTGTGTTCCTGTACCATCGGCTTCACATTAACATGTGTAAGTTCCCTCTGTTGTCCAGGGCTGGATGGATGGCTAGTTTGGAGGCTTGGGCAGACCTCCAGATTTGGGACCTGGCTAGACGTAGTGACAGACAACCTTGGGGAGAAGCATGGTGTGGAGCCAGCTGTACGAGGTTATGTGCCTTCAACACAGAGGCTAAGTCCCAAATGCCACCTTAGTCCCTATATAGTGCACCACTACTTTTGACCAGAGCCTTATGAGTCCTGATCAAAAGTAATGCACTATATTATAGGGACTAGTGTGCCATTTGTAGCCCACAAATGCACTGTGAACCATCATATCCTCCTCTCCACCCTCTCAGGGCTGGGAGTCTCAGGCTCCTCACACTTCTGGATTCCCTCCTGCCTAGCAGGTTGCTCCTACCAGGTGGCGTGGAGAGAATCTGTGACTGCACCACATACTCTTACTACTGGGGTCCCCCAGGGCTCCGTTCTAGGCCCTCTCCTCTTTATAAGGCTCTGTCATATCCTCACATGGGCCCGATCATTGCTATGCTGATGAAACTCAACTACTTTTCTCATTCCCTCCCTTCTGACACCCAGGTGGCAAACATGCATCACTGCGTGCCTGACAGACATCAGCTTGGATGTCATCCCACCACCTCAAGGTCAACCTTGACAAGACAGAGCTGCTCTTCCTCCCAGTCAAAGCACGCCTGCTCCAAGACCTCTCCATCACGGTTGACAATTCCACCGTGTCCCCCTCCCAGAGTGCAAAGAGCCTTGGTGAGACCCTGCAAACATCAAAGCAGTGACTCGCTCCTGCAGGTTCAGGCCCAAAACAGCTATTCTCAAACTAGGGTACGCCAAATAAAAATAAAAATTCACATTTTCAAACAGTCCATTTAGATTTTCTCCCGGGGCTATACATTTGGGTGAGTTTTTTTTTCTCACCTGAGTGGCCTCGTTTCAGTGCCAAAAATACAATTAAACCATCTAGTGTTCAGTGAAATAACAACACAATGTCAAATACAGGTAGCCTAGTCAAATAATTAACATCCAATCACATTAACCGCTACTCTCTCGCGGGAAACCTTCACTCTTGCGCAGACATTTAGAAACGAAACATGACAATTTGAAAAATAAGCCCCAGGAATTTTTGGAGCGAGAATCAAGACGACTTTTGAGTAGTAAGACATGTATAAAAGCAACAGATACCATTAATAAGAAGGGGCTAGAAGCGTCTTATATGGTGAGCTACCGAGTGGCTAGGACAGGCAAGCCCCATACTATTGTGGAGGACATAATTCTTCCTGCTGCCGTGGATATGGCTGGGACAATGCTGGTGGGAAAGGCCCCCAAAAAACGATACAGACAATGCCTTCATCAAACACTATTTTTTCACAAAGCATCAGTGACATGGCAGGAGATATTTTGAAACAATTACTGCTTCGCATACAAGCCAGTGATTTCTATGCGTTACAGTTGGATGAGTCAACAGACGTGGTGGGCCTGGCACAACCCCTGGTTACGTTTATGGGGGGTCAGTTTCTCTTTCTTTGCAATGTTGGGGCGGCAGGTAGCCTAGTGGTTAGAGCGTTGGACTAGTAACCGGAAGGTTGCAAGATCGAATCCTTGAGCTGACAAGGTACAAATCTGTCGTTCTGCCCCTGAACAAGGCAGTTAACCCACTGTTCCTAGACCGTCATTGAAAATAAGAATTTGTTCTTAACTGACTTGAAGGTAAAAAAAAATATTTTTGAACTTGTTTGAGCCTTGATGTAACTTTCAGTTGTGCATTTTTCTCCATGTAATGACATGTTCACAACATCATACCCTGTCTAATAAGTAACTGCAAGGCAACACATAATGAACGATAAACAGTTTATTATGTACTGTCTGTCTTCAATATGTAGGTCTTAGTATGCCAGCGTCCATATAATGTTCTGTTCTAGTTGGGCTGGATGGTGTCTTCAGTGGAGTGGTGTCTGTAACCACAATGCCCGCGGTGCCCAGCTTCACAGACAGTCCTCTGTGGGTACAGGCCATCATGACTAAAGGGGTAATCTACTATACTGTCTCTTTGAAGCTAGCCTTCAGTCTATGACATGTTTTTTTCATAAACGGTCTGCTAAAGTATGAAATTCTAATAAGAGGATTCTCTGCTGTAGTTACCAGTCATGTTTTGGTTCATCTCAATGAACAATATATTTTAAACTTAGAAAATGGAATAAGATGGACCTGACACTGAGACACTTGAATACAGGCCCTGGTTTTCACACTGAAGTAAATGGAAAGATCCTGGAACATTCTCATGTTGCAAGAATTTCAGACACCCCTGGGGACGTGGGTGATTTAGTGGTTTACATGGTCTACCCCTGTGGCTGTATGGGTACCAGCCGGGGGGGGGGGTCCTCTCCCACCCCCTCTGTGCCCCCCTCTGGCTGCAAACACTGAGGACTCTGATCCTGGCAGCAGGGTGTCTCAGTGTCGGTAAGACACAACTGTCTGCTGGAATTACACTGATATAAACACACATACATGTTGCCACACTGTATCCCCTCCCCCTCTGTCGTGCTCTCCAGCATTTGGGCTCACATTTAAATACCTTACCAAAGATGAGGTGGAGGAACAGAGGGAGTGAAAACGACAGAACGCTGCAGAACTCTGTTCTATGCTGCCGGTAAAGCAGCAGGAACTCCTATTTCGCTGTACACCCGGAAAAACAACAACATTCAATTAAAACCCAAGTTTAGATTTTAAACGAGCCCTAAAAGAACGAAAGTACACATGCTATATCCTGCGATTTCACTTTTTCTATGCACTTAGCAAAAGCAATAATGAGATGAATGTATCCATGGTGGTTGCACCACTTGAATTTGGACTTTTAAAGTACCGTATTTATACCAAATTTATTGAAAGTTATGTTTGTTTTATAAATGGTTTCAAAGTATTTCTACCTGGTTCTAACTTGCGTTCTTTGTCCTGATCTTGTCCACATTCTGATTTGTGATCTGATCTTCCTGACCGGTACAGATAATTAGGACACCGAATGTGATCAGATCTTCCTGACCGGTACAGATAATTAGGACACTGAATGTGATCTGACCGGTATAGACAATTAGGACTCTGAATGTGATCTGACCGGTACAGACAATTAGGACTCTGAATGTGATCTGACCGGTAACAGAGACAATTAGGACTCTGAATGTGATCTGACCGGTATAGACAATTAGGACTCTGAATGTGATCTGACCGGTATAGACAATTAGGACTCTGAATGTGATCTGACCGGTACAGACAATTAGGACTCTGAATCTGATCTGATCTTCCTGACCACCCCCGGAGGAAGTCAGACATGCATTGTGATCTGGATAGAGAAACTATTTATACTGAACAAAAATATAAACAATTAACGATTTTACTCCGTTACAGTTCATATAAAAGGAAAATCGGTCAACTGAAATAAATTCATTAAGCCCTAAATCTATGGATTTCACATTAAGCCCACCCACTAGAATACGTTTTTCCCCAACAAAAGGGCTTTATTACAGACAGAAATGCTCCTCAGTTTCATCAGATGATCTCGCAGGTAAAGAAGCCAGAAAAATGTCTTGGCTCTTTTATTTATTTATTTCAGCTCATGAAACCAGCATATTACATGTTTTATAGTTTTTTCAGTATAAAAATCATAATTATTCCACCCACTAAAATCACTGACAGGTGGCACCATTGACTGTCTTACAATAAATAAATAGTATTTTGTAAAGGATAGCTGTGAAATAATTTGCATAAAAAGGAAGTGACCAGGAAATCTGGTCACATGTCACCAAACCACACTACAAGTTCCACTGGAGGCACAACCTGTTTGAGATAGTATCCAGAGCTGCATTTTTGATATTGTAACAAAGAGTTGTGGACTGGAGAGATGTCAGTGTTGTGAATAATGTTGTCCTTTACTAAGGCGTCGGTGTATTGAATCTGATCCCTTTATGACTAGTATGTCAATTACTTATCTTAGCAACTAAATGGACACTGAACAAAAATATCAAACATCCAACAATTTCACTGGAGTTAGTTTAAAAGGAAATCAGTCAATTGAAAAATGAATTAGGCCCTAATCTCTGGGAATACTGACACCTTAAAAGAAAGTAGGGGCGTGGATCTAAAAACCAGTCAGTATCTGGTGTGACCACCATTTACCTCATGCAGCGCGACACATCTCCTTCACATAGAGTTGATCAGGCTGTTGATTGTGGCCTGTGGAATGAAGTCCCACTCTTCTTCAATGGCTGTGCTAAATTGCTGGATATTGGTGGGAACTGGAAGTGAGGTGATGGATGAAAGGCACGACAATGGGCCTCAGGATCTGGTCACGCTATCGATATAATGCAGTTGTGTTCATAGCTTATGCCTGCCCTTACCATAACCCCACCGTCAGCATGGGGCTCTGTTTACAATGTTGACAGCAGCAAACCGCTCGCCCACACGTCGCCATACACCTGGTCTGCCATCTGCCCGGTACAGTTGAAACGGATTCATCCGTGAAGAGCACACTTCTCCAGCGTGCCAGTGGACATCACAGGTGACACCCTGGTGGGTTACGACGTCGAACTGCAGTCAGGTCAAAACCCTGGTGAGGACGACGAACACGCAGATGAGCTTCCCTGAGACGGTTTCTTACAGTATTTGCAGATATTCTTTGGGTTGTGCAAACCCACATTTTCATTAGCTGTCCGGGTGGCTGGTCTCAGATGATCCTTCAGGTTAAGAAGACTGATGTGGAGGTCCTGGGCTGGCGTGGTTACACGTGGCCTGCGGTTATGAGGCCGGTTGGATGTAATGCCAATATCTCTAAAATGACGGAGGCGGCTTATGGTAGAGAAACAAAATTATCTGGCAACAGCTCTGCTGGACATTCCTGTAGTCAGCATGCCAATTGCACGCTCCCTCAACTTGAGACAGTGGCATTGTGTTGTGTGACAATACTGCACATTTTAGAGTAGCTTTGTTGTCCTCAGCACAAGGTGCACCTGTGTAATGATGATGCTGTTGTTTAATCAGCTTCTTGATATGCCACACCTGTCAGGTGGATGGATTATCTTGACAAATGAGAAATGCTCACGAACAGGGATGTAAACACATTTGTGCACAACCTATGAGAGCAATACACTTTTTTGGGCATATGGATCTTTTATTTCAGCTCATGAAACCAACACTTTACATGTTGTGTTTATATATATTTTTCAGTATAGATAAATGAAAGAATTCTAAGTCATCAAAACATGTTAGTGATTTGATGAAAGAATTCTAAGTCATCAAAACATGTTAGTGATTTGATAGAAGAATACAATATCTAGCGACTCAGAGAGAAATGTACTTCCACTCTTTAGAGCTCACAGCTTTATTTTAGCTTTTCCCCCTTTACACTCGTCATCCATCTTTATCAAACCAGGAAGTCCCCTCCCCTCCCCCATACCCTCTCCTCAACCCAGCTGGTCTCCTGTTCCCTTTCAAAAAAAAACACAGCAGGTCACATTGTGGACCACCACTATTGTCACATGATGCACACATCTTTATAAAAAAGGTCTTCCCATACATTCCAAAAGGTGTCTATAATATGGTCTGGGTGCGCTCTATTTCATTCCTTCCACAGTTCTAGAATAGATGTTTAGTTCTAGAGTGGTCAGTTGGTCACTTGAGACCTTGTAGCAGCATTATGGGGGCGGCAGGTAGCCTAGTGGTTAGAGCGTTGTGCCAATAACCGAAAGGTTGCTAGATCGAATCACCGAGCTGACAGGGTAAAACATTTATTTTTTTATTTTTATTTTTTTTAATCAGTCGTTCTGCCACTGAACAAGGAAGTTAACCCACTGTTCCTAAGCCGTCATTGTAAATGTGAATCTGTTCTTAACCGTCTTGCCTAGTTAAATTAAAAAAGGTGAATTACCTGCTGGTCAAATGGTCCCTGGCAGGTAGGTACTGTATGTCTACTCCAATAGTTAAGGCCTTGAGGTGATGTCAAAGTCTTATGCTTTTCCCACAGACAGCCTGTCGGGTTGTTACAAGAAGAGGGAGGAGGGGAGGGGGTTTAGTAGCAAGCATAGAAGGCGTAAAAAGATGAGTAGTTGGAGCCAGAGAAGGTCAAAGCACTGCTGCAGCTGAGTGTCCTTTAAGGGCTAAGGCTTGGACTTCAGCACGGGGCAGACAGTAATAACACTGCAGACACGCTACTAGCACAAAACAGACATCCCGATACCTACAGCGCTTTGGGAGGGAGGGAAAGGTCAAGCTTTTTTTTTTTATATATATATTAAAAAAAAAAAAGACTCCACAGTTAGACAAAAGAGGTGACATGTAATCTAGCAAAAGCGAAAACGCTGTGGCATTTAACCCAATGTCAACACCTACACACTTTCAATGTGGTTCTGAAGAGACAGGCAAGGGGAGGATTGCTTGTAAACTCACTCCAATGTAAAAGAAAGAGTGGGCGGAAACCCTGTGAGACTGCAGGATGGTGTTGAGGACACTGGTCTGCAGGATGGTGTTGAGAGGACACTGGTCTGCAGAATGGTGTTGAGAGGACACTGGTCTCCCACCTTAGGTCACAAATCAATTTGGCTCATCCTTCTGAAACCATAGCATTGGGCTTTTAAAAAACACACTCTGCATATAAATTATAATATTTGCATTTAAATTAAGCTATGTCAGAACTACGCTGCATGGAAAGCAATATTAAATTAAACAAAATAGTCATGTGACTAGAGTAATATTAAACGCACTGATTACTAACCACCTCCAAAAAATGATTTAAAAAAAACAAACAAATATTGTCTTTAAAAGTCAAATCCATCCTTCATAAAAGGACCAAAGTTAATCTGTAAAATGGAACTGAAGTGTTTGTTTTAGAACACAACAAACTGATGGGATAAACCTGCAATATTGTTCACTGTATTAGTCACAACAAGCTCTTGACCAATGATGTATAGAAGAAAAAAGTAATAAAAAAAGCTGGATTGCTGATGCTATGTATTGGCCAATGAGAGGCTTTGAAGCCACCGGTCAGCCATATTGGTATTCCCCAGAAGAAGCAGCCCTCCATAGAATGAATGGAATTCTGCAGTATTTCAAATTAAAATGTTTCTCAAGGACAAAATGACATGCATTTAGGCATTTTGTTGTAGTGGGGACAGTAACATTAGAACTTTCAACAACAACGAAAATCTGTTTTACATTTTTATCTCACAATTTAAAGGTATGCATTAAGGAGTCTAATAAAATAAGTGTGGCAAAAACAAATGTAGACATTAATGCATTTCTTTAGCTTCCAACATTTTGACAACAGTTGGGTAGTGCCAAGTTGTAGACACGTGACTTCAACACAGCGCCCCCTATCAGTCATGGTGTATATATGCATATAAATCATGGCACATTTCGTTCAAATTGTCCTTCCGTTGTGGTGACACCTGGGAGGGACGTGGGTAGAAACATTTCTCCGTCTGCGTCCTAAACGACACACTATTCCCTATATAGTGCAGTCCCCTCGTCGTGGCCGTTGACTACGACGAGGGGGCTGTGGTGACAAAATAACTTAGTAGGGTATTCCATGTCTCCAACAGAGAGAGACAGTGTGAGACAGTGTATTCTCCTGGTGGTCAGAGCTACACTGGTTCAGATACAAAAGAAGTTATCAAAACCCAAATTTAAAAAAGGCAAAAGTAAGAAAATTAACTTTTTTTTTTAAAGGGTGGCGGTTTGTGAAATTTCCATGATGAAACGTAAGTCTTTTTTGAAAATCTCTGTTCTCTTCTTAAAGAAGTCAAATAAATAGTTAGCTCCTTGGATTGGTGTGAGGGTTGTTGGTGAACCAGTCCCATCCTGGATGCTTCTTGCTGTGTGTGTATGTGTCTCAGCCCAGGCAGGCTCGTGTGGGCCCATAGCTCTGGGCCAGTAGGAAGGTCTGTACCACTTCCTGTGTCTGCTGGGGACTAGTATTAACATCCTCTAGGGCATCCGCCACAGCAAACTGCCTATCCCGGAGTCGGTTCCAGTCAGACAGGACGTTGTGATACTCAAACACCTTCTCATAGTTCCCTATTGAGTTGTAGAGTTTGATCAGCCCCCGGTAGTCGTACTCCAGACCGCTGTAGCCCTCACCGAATAGTTTCTTACCTGACAGGGGAAAGATACATGGGTAAAAACAAAAACAGATGAAGACCAACACAAGCAAGTGCCTTCAGAGAAGTATTCACACTTCTTGATTTATTCCACATTATGTTGTGTTACAAAATGGGATTAAAATGGATTTGATTGCCATTTTTTGTCAAAGATCTAAGAAAAATTCTAATATTTATTTAAAAAATAAAACACTGATATATTTTGATTAGATAAGTACTCGACCCTGAGTCAATACATGTTAGAATCATTACAGCAGTGAGTCTCTAAGAGCTGTGAGTCTTTCTGGGTAAGTCTCTAAGAGCTGTGAGTCTTTCTGGGTAAGTCTCTAAGAGCTGTGAGTCTTTCTGGGTAAGTTCTTAAGAGTTAGTCTTTCGGGTAAGTCTCTAAGAGCTGTGAGTCTTTCTGGGTAAGTCTCAAGAGCTTGTGAGTCTTTTCGGGTAAGCTGCCTAAGAGTATTGCACATCCTGGATTGTGCAAATTGCCCATTCTTTTAAAAGTTCTTCAGGCTCTCAGTTGGTTGTTGATCATTGATAGGAAGCCATTTAAGTCTTGCCTAGATTTTCAAGATGATTAAGTCAAAACTAACTAGCCACTTAAGAACTTCAATGTCGTCTTGGTAAGCAACTCCAGTGTAATTTTGGCTCTAGTGTTTTGAAGGTCATTGTCCTGCTGAAAGGTGAATTAATCTCCCAGTTGCTCTGTTGGAGCAGCCTGAACCAGGTTTTCCCTCTAGGATTTTGCCTGTGCATAGCTGTATTCTGTTTCTTTCAACCCCCCCCAAAAATAACTCCCTGGTCCTTTGCTGCTGACAAACATACCATAAAATGATGCGCCATGACTATGCATTCAAATATGAAGATTGTTACTCAGATGTGTTGATTAGCTCCAACATAATGCTTTGTATTCAGGACAAAAAAAACTATTTTCTTGCCATTTTTTTTTTTTGCTGATTACTTAAGTACTTGCTGCAAACACGACGCATGTTTTGAAAATATTTTATTCTGTACAGGCTCCTTTCACAGTAACTGCATGTTGTTGATCATCCTCAGTTCTCATATCAATACATTAAACTCTGTAACTGTTTTAAAAAGTCACAATTGGCTCATGGTGAAATCCCTGAGGTTTCCCTCCTCTCCAGCAACTGAGTTAGGAAGGATGCCTGTATTTTGTAGTGATTGGGTAAACTGATTACTTTATTTCACCATGCTCAAAAGGATAATCAATGTCTGTTTACATCTACCATCGGTGCCTTCTTTGCGAGGCATTGAAAACTCCCTGGTTTTTGAGATTGAAATTCACTGCTCGGTTGAGGGACCGATTGAATGTGTAGGGTACTAGTTATCAGTGCTAGAGGCGTCACTACAGACCCGGGTTTGATTCCAGGCCGTATCACAGCTGGCCCAATGTCATCCGTCATTGTAAATAAGAATTTATTCTTAACTGACTTGCTAGTTAAAAAAAAAAATGTTAACCCTATTATTGCACACAGTGAGTCCATGCAACTTATGTGATTTTATAAGCACATTTACTCCTGAATGTTAGGCTTTCCATAAAAAGGGTAAATAATTGACTCAAGATACTTCAGCTTTTAACCTGTTCATTGAAAGCATTCCAGGGTACGAAGCTGGTTGAGAGAATGCCAAGTGTGCAAAGCTGTCATCAAGGCAAAGGGTGGCTACTTTGAAGAATCTAATATTTGTTTAACACTTTTTGGTTACTACTCTCTTCATAGTTTTGATGTCTTCAATTATTTTCTACAATGTAGAAATAGTAAAATAAAGAAAACCCCTTGAATGAGTAGGTGTGTCCAATTTTGACTTGGTACTGGTACGTGTGTGTTGGTGGAATATGGGATGTGTGTACTCTTGTATGTTCTCAGCATATTCCTGTAAAAATGTACAGTGCATATTCCTGTGCCTTTGTTAATGTGTTGTTGGCTACAGCTATGTGTCATGTAATGTTGGACCAGAGAACACGGCATTTAGGCTTTTTACCCGACAGTTAAGTGTTTCACAAATCAATTCAACACCACGCACACTTAAGCTTCTGTGGAAATAGAAAGCGGTATATTATTTGATTGCATTTTGTTAACTGTGCTCGATATTGTGGCAAATGTCTGGCTTCTCTGAGGGTGTGATAAAGGAGCACGTGTCTTAAATCTTGATAGAACGGTTTCATGAATGATGATAATCTGAAAGATGGCCAACTTGTTATGGTTTGCCATGTAGTTCCAGAGGGATTTTTCCCTTTCTATATCTGGTGTTTAACATTTGTCGTTTTGTGTGTGTGGTGTGTGTGTTTAGTGGCCTCAGAATGTTTCACACCCTTGACTTTTTCCACATTTTGTTGTGTAATAGGCTGCATTTTTTTGTAAATAGCCTACACACAATAGCCCATATGTCAAGTGGAATTATGTTGTTTAAAAAAAAAAAGAAGCATTTTTAGCAAGTGTATTACATTTTTTAATCTGAAATGTCTTGAGTCAATAGTATTCAAGCCGCTTTGTTTATGTCAAGCCAAAATAATTTTCAGAAGATAAAAATGTGATTACCAAGTCATAATAAGGTTTGCATGGACTCAATGTGATTTTTGAATGGTGGTGCATCCATTTATGGGCTGCTTGGTAATTGTTAAGGACTGGGAAGTTTTCAGGATAGAAAAATTTATGGAATGAGCTTAGCACAGGCAAAATATTGACGGAAAAGCTCGGTTTCAGTCTGCTTTCACAGACACTGGGAGATTCATTTCACCTTTCAGCAGGAAAATTAAATGCTAAAATCTACACTGGATTGCTTACCAAGAAGCCAGTGAACTTTTTGTTCCTGAGTGGCCGAGTTCCAGTTTTGACTTAATTTACTTAAAATCTAAGGCAAGACCTGAAAAGGGTTGTCTAGCAATGATCAACAACCAATTTGACAGCGATTGAAGATTTTCTGAAAAGAATAATGGGCAAATTGTTGCATAATCCAGGTGTGAACAGCTCTTAGAGACTTATCCAGAAAAGACCACGCTGTAATTGCTGCCAAGGTGCCTTCTACAAAGTATTCCTTTCATTAACGTTTTAGATATCTCTAGATAATGCGGCTCCGATGGTTGAAGCGGAGCTGCCTCCCTATAGGGTGGAAGGGCCAAGAGACCAGAGGTGGAGAAACAGAGTGCCAGGTTGGGGTCTAGGTTTTGAGCATAGCCTGAAGGTCGCGAGGGACAGTTCCTCTTGCTGCTCTGTAGTTAAGCCCATGGGTTTGTAGTGGATCAAGCTTCGCTGGAAGCCAGTGGAGTGTGCAGAAGGAGCGGGACAGAGGAGAAACTTGAGAAGGTTGAAACCAGGCGGCTGAGCGTTTTGGATAAGTTTGCGGGGTTTAATGGCTCAGCGGGGAGGCCTCTGCCAACAGCGATTGCAGTGTTCAGACGGGAGATGAAGAAAGTGCTGGATTAAGGAACTGTGCCACTTCCTGTGTGAGGTAGGGTGGTCTCTAACGGATGTTGTAGAGCATGACCTGCAAGGAGCGAGTCCCTCGCTTTGATGTTTGCAGGAAATGACAGGGTGCTGTACAGGGTCATGTCAGGTTCTCTGACACTCTGGGAGGGCCAGGCTTTGGCGTTTTCAAACATCGTTGGAGAGGTCTTAAGGGGGAAAGCCTACCCGGGAGAAGAGCCATCTCCGTTTTTGTTGGGTTGAGCTTGAGTGGTGGGCCGACATCCAAGCTGAGATCATCTGCAGGCCATGCAGAGAATGCGTGTTCGATACCTGGGTGGTCAGAAAGGGGGAAGGAGAAAAGTAGTTGAGTGTTAATCGCATAGCATGAGGAGAGACCAGTGAGGATATGACGGAACCGAGTGACTTAGTGTATAAAGGGAAGAGGGCCCTAGAACCGACCCTGGGGGACAGAGTAATAAAAAATGCAATGAACACATTCATCTGTCTGAGCATTACTTCTCTAAGCTGAGTGGCTCTCTGTTAGAGTGTGTGGTGTGCGTGCGTGCGTGCGGGCGGGCACCGAGCTGAGGCCGGTAGGGCCAGCCTGAGCATCTACCACCCACTTATCAGATTAGGGGTGGGGCTTTCATTATTTTTCCTCTCCTCACTTCTGACTGAACTCACCATCACCCGTTTGATTTCCTGAAATGTATGCAGATAAAAAATGTTTTGGCGCTGTAAACTGTCAAATATGTTGCTCCTTTAGAATTAGTATGGCAATTTAGACAGTTCAATATATGACGTATGGATTTT